>NW_028296916.1:0-183177 GCF_055471065.1 Atractosteus spatula | reverse complement strand
ACACTAACGTTTCTCTTCGTTAGAATATGTGAATAACAGTTTAACTAAAAATGTTTGGAGTCCAGAGGGAGGACTCGCTCGCTGAATGATCTCTCAAGAAATCCCTGGTGAGATTCAACAGGTGTTTTCTTCAACAGCCACTAAAAGTCTGATGACCTTCTCTGGATTTTCTGAATATGACGTTAAATTAGTTCAAATCATTTGGTAGTTAACAGAACGAAATGCTTTGGAGGTACATTTAAAACAGCAGAGCAACACTGTAGCACTTCGTGTGTGACTGAAATTAATTGTGTAAACCTGGCTCTCTATGAACACGAGCAAAGAGTTCTCACTCACCAGAAGATTGCGATGTGAGCACAGTAATATAAGACACCTGGAAATGCCGGGGATTGAACCCGGGACCTCATACATGCGAAGCATGCGCTCTACCACTGAGCTACATCCCCTAGCCTACCGATGGTGGAACTGACGTAAAGATGTTCATATGTTTACTGAACACAATCCACCCTTCACGAAGAATGCCTGCAGTTTCCCACTTTCGCGTTTCTTCTACTACAAAGTAAATTAATGGGAATGAAGAAATAAGGAAGGGAAAATAATCGCATCGAAGCTTCCAGAGACTGGGCAAAATGAATAATTTATTTTTATATCCAGTCACATGGGCGACGGTGGTTGATTCTTCAACGGGGGGGGGGGGGGGTGCGTTTTTCTACCTCCTTACTCGATTGTCTTTCAATTATGTTTTCCTTGAAACCTTTTTGCATCTTTTAAGTGCTTGCGATTAAATTACGCATAGAAAAACAGCAGTACAATTGATGTTCATGGACCGATGCACACAACTCCAGTGATAAAGCCCTGTCTGTAAATATTGTAGAAGAACGTTAAAGGGCGAAACAACGCTCCAACCACGTGAATGGTAACAAGAAGGATCGTGTTCTTATTTAATATGTGCTTTTGAATTGCCTTGTCAATACACGCAGGCTTTAGAGATGGACAAATAATTTACAGTGGTGTTTGTAAACAAAGATGGAACATGTTATTTCTATACCAGGAAGAAAGGAGCAGACTCTTAAACTTTAAGAGGCAGAAACAACACCTCATCACAGCTAACACTAATTAAAACGACATCACAACAGAAGAGTGAAGCCTTGAGTGAATCAAATCAGTTTTTGTTGGTCGTCTGTGTCTTCATAACTTTGTAGGTGAGAGAGAGGATTGCGAAAATGTGCAGGTGCTTCTCAGAAGTGCGTTGGTGGTATAGGTTCCTTCAAATAACTGAGCCAGTGCATCCCCCATTCTTTTTAAGATGATCTGTGATCCGGTAACACATCTCCTGAAACTAACATTCGAGGTAGGAAGCATGCTCTTAAACACCAAAACACTCAAAAAGGAAGAAGCAGGTCTCTGTACACAAGACGGTAGTGCGATATTAGAATTTCTGAGTTTTTGACGGATTCAGGCTCCTTCTCAGAGGTCCTTGCTCGCCAAATAACTTTGCATCTGAGGAAGAGCACCACGGAAAAAACCCAACTCAACAAGCGAGCGCGTTGGTTGCTCTTGCTCTTAATGCAAGGAGCTGTTTTTTTTTTCCTCGCAATAATCATTATTAACCAGAAACAGGTAGCAGCACAGGTAGGTTGCATTTGTGATTATGTCACTTCTCTCTGCTTCAGCAAGGTCAATAAAAGACTCTGAAAGTAGTAAAGCAAAACTGAACTCAAAATCATATTAGGAATTCTGAGCGATATCTCCATACAGGTAATCCAATAAGAACGTTGAAATATTTGAATATCATCTCTTTGTATATTGCGCTGCTTTTTACCCAGAGTAAAACTATTGGATTGAAGGAATGCTAAGCGCTGGGTTAAAATGTATAGTTGTTATTTGGAGAAATCTGTAAACTCGTGATCTTATATGTTTTAAAAGACAGCACAGGAAAAAATGACAGTGCTGATTATTTTCCAGAGACGGAGCACTGATGACCTATCCGAGCTGATTGATAAAGCCCACCCAGTGGATACTCTAGCAGAACGTCAAAGAACATTCACCTTTGTATCCAAAGAAACCACAGGAACAACATCAGGAAGCAAAATCAATTCCCCTTTTAAATCTTTCCTGTAAGTTATGCTATGTGAATTCATGAAGTTAATCCTCTGAAATCTTTTGACCATGAACAAAGTATTTCCGATGGAGCGCTATGTTCAAAGATTTAATAAGCTTTACCCCTGCCAATGATTTGGCGTGAAGAATTAAAAGTTTCACAGACAAAAGCAGCTCACCACCACAGCCAATATTAAATGTACTTGCCGGTACACTATCATGTGCACTGCCTCAAAAGTGATCTCGGCAGATGTTGTTCCCTACATAAAGCTGAACATGCCAAAGAGAATTTATGTTAAGAAAACAAAATATTTTTTCTGCCTTGATGTTAAGCCTGTATTTTAGAAAGTCTATCTCTAAACACCTCCCGCAGCCTAACAAAAGGTGCTTTTACTGATCGTATTGCAGGTCTTAAAACATTAACATTTTGCAGCCGTGGGATTCAAACCCACACCCCCAGAGAAACTGAAGCCTAAAATCCAGCAACTTAGACTGCTCGGCCACACTACCTTCCTCCACACCCATCTTCCTCACATTGCTGGCTTGGAAAATGCCGGGGGCTTCAGCTCTTGTCGTCGGATCTAATGATATCATGATATATGGAAGTGACTGCACCTTCATCTTCCGAGATACTTTCAATAGCACAAACGCTACTTTCACCGGCACAAACAGCAATAACGAAGGAGGTGGGATTCATCCTTTGTGCTGTTTGTAGGGGCGCAACTCTATGGTGATCTACTGACTTGAAAAGCAAAATTCAAAATCCTCTGCTACTACTATTGCTTTTTTCATAGTTTCTTCAAATCCTTCATTTGAACGTAGATTTTGAAGGATATTGATGATAATACCACATAAATTGTGGTTTTCTTGTGATCGCCAATTTTATTCAAATACCAGCCATTTTTACAGTTCCTTGAATGTTTCACAAGGTATAATACCCCCCCTCGCATCCTCAGCTAACATATTTTAAAATGACAATAGATTATACAGCATGTATGTTAACATTTATATTAAAATATATAAATAAAATAAAGTAAAGACACCAAATAACATACAGTGCTAACCCAATAATTCTTGTCAGGTTCTCCAACAAATCTGCATTGTTATTTTAACATGTTTCAGCTGAGGGTGCAACAGGAGTATAAATGAATTTTCTCGCCAGCCATTCAAAGACCAAATTCCATGAGTGAATATTATTTTCTCAGACGTTGCCGGCATTGGACTTTGCCGGTGGTATTGAATTATGTCCACAACTATTGTAGTAGTTCCTTCTTGAAGTTCGACACGTGCAAAGCACTCGTAATATCATAGGCGTTAAAGTTCGCTGAGTCTATTCGAGTCATGGTGTGTATCCCTGCCTATCATTGGGAGACGGGTAGCTTTTTTACACTCAGATTCCAATCTTCAATGCTTTGTGTGAGAGCTTACATAACTTTCATTTTCTCACATTTTCTGACGACTGTTCCAAAGGGGCACCCTGACAATTCTGAATACTTTTCAAAAATCTGCCTGCATATTTGATTATTGTCACTTCATTTAAAAAAAGTTCAATATTGATCATAACTAAAGAAAATAATGATCACGAACAAAAAAGGGATAAAGATGCGAGTCAATCTTGAATCTTAGCTCGGTGACACGGGCTTTTGTTCTGATATGGTTGTACAAGAAACAGGAGGAATCGCCAGTCTCCTATAGAACGTGAGATGAATCAGGAGTGAGCCATTTCGTATACTCGTGCATATGTCAACGCCTGAACTACATCGTAAAACTAACATTAAGTTGTCAGAGACATTCATTTATATACAAACAAGAGACAGACCAAGTAATAATTCTACATTAGTTCAGGTGGGTACACCTGAACTAACTAACAAACCTATTAATAATTCTACATTAACGTGTCCTACACTGATCAGACTAATTGACATGGTCTGATTCAGAGCCTGTGCAGTTCGTGCTAATTACAACAACGACAGTTCTTAATCCTCATCACCGAACTGAGCACAAGTTCAGCTGTTCTCCAGTTTTGTTACACATGGTTTTTCATTGCAAATGAGTTCAGAGCTGGAGCTGATCTCCAGACAATACAGTGTTTTGGGTAATTTGTCGAAATTCGCATGAGGCTGCAGACAACTTACCCAAGGTGTTTTCTATAGCTTTCAGGTGCAGTTCATTTATATTAAAGAATGTAAGTGGTATAAACGCAAGGAGTCAGACGGCAGTCGAACCTATAATTTTCTGATGCGAGGCCTGAAGCGTTATTCATTACGCCGCTGACCCTGCTATTGTAGTGCTAAAAAAACACGTTTTCTACATTTATGTCTGTTTAAAAATCACTCTCTAAAAAAGACAAAGGGTTTGTGTGTCGCGCTAAAATTCCGCTTCATTTTGAATGCAAATAAAAACCGTTTTATTCCAAGAAATCATAAATTTGTCACATCCTACATACTATACTTTTTAGAGTCCAGACTGCAAACCAACAGCTGACACTGGTCTTTTACAGAACCGTTTTGAATTCCTCTACTTTGTCCCCGTGACGTCATTGTCCTGCTCGCAGCCGAGCCCAACACACGTCTGGTTCCTGTCGCTGGGGGTACACCCTGTGGTCCATGCGGGTCCTAATACCCCAGTACAAGAACGGGGACACTAAACTGTAAACAGGTGCCGTCCTTCGGCTGAGACGTAAAACCGAGGTCTTGACTCTCTGTGATCATTCAAGAGAATGGTGGTGGTGGAGGGGAGTCCCCATTACCTGTAAAGCGCATTGAGTGGAGTATCCAGAACAGCGCTATATAAGTGTTGATGATGATGATTAATATTATTATTATGATGTAAAATGCAATAAAAAATGAAAAAAAATATCAAACTTTGATTCAAAATAGATTAATGTAAAAACTGATAAAGCTTATGTTTTTTTCAGGGCTATATCTACTTTTTTTTTTTAAAAAAGCGAAGTCTGTCGCGATTGTGAAAGTTAGAGAAGGTGTACCAGCGGGTGCCTTCATATCGCGAGCGTCAGTCTCGCCCGTAGCTGCGAGAAGGTTAAAAGTGCACAATTGAGCTGTCTTTCGTCAAAGTAATTGCCGGAGCAGTAAGACGCAAAGCACCATCCAGCAGCTGTAGACGATGTTCGGGGAAGAGCTAATTCTGTTTTTAGCACAGGGAGTGAGAATGAGCTCAGTCCGGCTCCCAGCACAATCCATCCTGGTTTGGTTACAGTGCGTCTGAGGCTCTTTGGATCGTAACGTAAAAAAAAAACAATTGCTCACATCATGTGACTTCCACGAAAGGAAGGAAAAATATCACTCAAAAAAATCAGAACTGAAGATTTGGATCCTGGGCCTCAATTTGATCAAATTATTAAAATAATAATTATCAAAATATCAGACTGTGTTTCTGCAACATTTCGTGCACAGTACGCCATTTTAATCTAAAACAGTCACAACAAGGGCTTTACACGCAGTGTGGGGTATTTTCCCCTTTTATATTTTTGCCACTTTATATCGAACCTGTTATACTCCCAGAAGGGCACAGTAGCTTGTACTTAATAAAAATGTACAATTCACCACTGGTATAAACAGATGTGTGCCGTGTTTGCCTTTGTTAGCATTTGTTTAAAAAATAAGTTCACAATACGATAAAAACACAGAAAGCACAAACTTTATAATACAACGATACAAAATCAATACCAAATCATTATGCCAATTAAGTACCTATCCTTTGAAAACAGAGAACACCTTTATATCTACAAAAAAACTTGACATTGGTATGTATTTTTGGATTACAAAGCAGACAGTGTAGTCCCTTAATTCAAAGATCAGATCTTGGCCAAAACAAGACAATAAGACGTGGGCTGAATTCGGAACAGGAACCTCTGCTTCGTCGTTTATTGAGCTATTGATCAATGTCTGATTGAAACAGATTCGCTTTTTTAACTCTTTGATTAAAGTACACAAAAAGCACCTTCCTTCGAGCCCGAATCGAACCAGCGACCTAAGGATACCCCGCTGATTTTTCTACAGTCCCTCGCGCTACCAACTGAGCTATCGAAGGAATGTCATCTACTACTTTCTGGCACATACTGCCCAATGTAGTGAAATGTTCCGGGTGATTTAAATCCCACTTCAACATCAAGTTTCCAACTCGTTTCCTTAGTCTTGTTTACCTTGAATTTAAGCCACGAACCAGGATTCTACTGTATAAACTTCCAGGGATATTACAAAATGTTTGATGGGGCATCAATCATTCCAGTCGGAAATTGACTCCTTTTTTATTCTCGAGGGATCATATTAAACATTTCATTAGTATCGAGAGGAGGATCACCATGAGACACAAAACAAACAGTTTCTTTCTGTCTTTATTATAAAGTAGCGTTTGTGCTACATTAATAATATTTTCGTGGAAATAAAGAAGTTGTAAATTTTAAAATTTATATTTGAATCGAAATGTGGTTTTGAGTTAAATATTAGCGCGTTCATGTAATTAGTTTGTGTTTGTCATTACTATATATATATTGCCATGTTACTAGAATTTGTAACTGAAGTTTACTAGTTGTGTTTTTTATGATGATTAGACATTTGTTGATTACAATATTGTATATAATCTATAATTTGAACTACATATTTTTCATGTGTGAATATTTGTATATTTTAAGAATACATATCTAAAATAAATCATTGGCTTTATTTACTAGTTTCTACACCTATAAAAATCTTTCTTTGATGTATAATAGACCTTTAACTATATATGTATTATAATCTTCTAAATTTATCCGTATAATAGAACTCCAACCATTTATGTATAATAAACATATAATCATAGATGTCTAATTGATGTATAACGATATACGTATATTAGAATTTCATTCAAGACCAGTTACGGAGCACATTTACACGTCTAAGGTATGTGTTTAATAGTCGTATATTCTACATCTTTTGCTCACTGGGATGTGCCGATTTTAACTTAGCAAACCAAGATACACATTTTCTAATGAAGCCTTAATTAAAAGACAGTTTGTTTCTCGAAAGCGTGTTATGTAAAAAAAAGAGAAAAACGAAAATATATGGATGACAATCTTTCAAAGCTGAAGATTTTACTTTTGAAAAATTGACATTTTATGTATGCAGATGCATTCGCTGGTTTTAGTACTTTGCTGTACTTCCTGAATCATTTTCAGTATTAAAAAGTGGGTGTAGATTTTTCTTTCAGGTTAGGACGCGAGTGTGTACATGTGTTTGATTTTCGTTTCACTGATTCTCATTGAAGATTTGGGAATTGACGAAAGAATCAGTTGCCTCGGAAAGCAGAAGGTTTGGTTCTCAACGATATTGAAGACACGCCCATGTAGAGCAGCGGGTGATGTTTTGTACTATAAAAGACCAAGTGCTCAAAATGACGTCTGAGTTTACCGTTTAGACTTTTCATCTCGGGCGCACTTTTAGAAAGCAAAGATAGAGCAGTTGTGTTGAATCGCTACATGACAGCTGTCAGCAGAGTGGCGCAGCGGAAGCGTGCTGGGCCCATAACCCAGAGGTCGATGGATCGAAACCATCCTCTGCTATGTACACTTTATGCACGATTGATAAGCACACCATCAATTTAATGAAGTGCATTAAAACTGTTTTTTTTCTCTCGTGTGTATGCAAGCTTTACACTTAAGGTACTCTTTCATCTTTACCAATAGCAGATGCCCAAGTGTATCTTTGGTTGTTCTGCGATCCTTCATAGTTTCCTCAATTCCTTCAAATGAACATCCATATCAAAGCAATTATGTATATATATTACAATTAAGGTACATATTAAAAATATCAACGCACATTTGTATAATGCTCATTTAATAATGATTGTCAAGGATTGTCAAGTTCTCCAACAAATCTGTGTACTAATTTTAAAATATTTTTGCTAAGGATACAACGGGTGTATAGATGAATTCTCCCAACAGCCAGTTAAAGAAAAATTCCACACGTGAAGATGGTTTTCTTGGACATTGACTAATTAAGGTACTTAATTGTTTACTTGTTGTAGTTGCACACGAGTAAAACACGAATATTTCCTGCAACATTCAAGAGGGTTTGCGAAGAAATCCCTTCAATTTTAAGCGGAGATTATGTTTACATCATCACAATCTGAAGCGCATCCCTGAGTGCGTTTGACCCACCAGCCCTTTGTTTAACAGCTGCACAAGGACACATTCCCGTTGCTTTTTACAAATCACTCGCATTTTTTTGCAGCATTTCTTCTGTCCTGAGGAGCAAGATTTGTATTTTATCTTTCAGAAGTTGTATGAATTTCTTGAAGTTCAGAAACAGCTTGTTCCAGAAAAGAAATGAACACTTGCTTCAAAGTAAATCAAGACGTATGTGTCTCTTGCTGTGTGTGCTCTTATCTGTCCATCTCTCTCTCCTCTTCTCTCTGGCAGTCTGTGCAGAGTATCTGAAGAGGATGTAACACCACTTGGAAAAGAAGAAAAATTCTCAGGAAAAATTCTCAGGCAGAATAAAAAATCATTATTCTCTTCTCAGTCAGATTCACAGCTCAGACTCACACTCAGACAGGATCTCAACTCCGTACTGCTCTCTATCCTCACAATCCAGAACCAGAAGATATTCAGACAATCAGTGCTGCTACATGAACAATATCAGACAGAACAGCCTGGACTCATGTCACATTTCCCCCTTTTATCCTTCCTCCCAGCCCTCTTAGAGACATAAAAGAGCTCCTGGTTCTCCTCTCTGTGTACTGGGCTCAGGGGTCACTGATCTGGCAGTTGTGGGCTCTGATCCAGGTCGAAAGCAAGAAGGTTCTATTAACGCTTTCCAGGACTTCCAGCCCTTCAGTATTACTTTCTTTACTGTATGTCAGCCTCCCAAAATGTTTATAAATGTTTTATAACACATATGACTGTGGAATTATCTTATTATTTATATATAGTATTTATGTAATAAACACCAATAGTGACTCTATGATCAGTATATTGATTATTTGTAGCCGATGGTCCGATGGTCGTGTCTACAATAGTGACCATTTGACCAGTCTGTAGCTCTGAGCAGTGGGACTCAGATCACACAGAAGACCTGTCTGTGTGTGATTCCATACCAGCCCTGGGATTCAGCTACTCTCACAAATGTCTCATAGACCGTCTTATACATTTACAATTAGATGAAGTCATGTAACAGTTTTACAGATAATTTAAATAATCAGACAGCAGTTTTGGCAGTGGATACATCTCCACATGGGGGAAAGAAACTGAAATATATGTGCTCACTGTAAAGTAGGAAGAGGTGGTCAGACAAGCAAAACAACTTTGCAGATAATGTGAAGTGACATTGTTTTGTGTCAATCAGCTCACAGATTTCACTTCATGTGCCTTAAGCTGTGCAATTTGTATGGTTGTTGAATGAGATTGATTTCTTCACAAGCCCAGTCAATTGCCAGTGGAGAGCTTGCCGACACACACCTTCATGAAGACTCTCTTTAAGATTTCATTGTCACGTCGCCTCCTTTGCATACAATAGTAGCTCCGACACTAAGAGAAAGGATGAGAAATGGCGTTTATCAAGCGATTGCAGTGTTTGTTTGACTGAGGATCCTTGTGTGCTGAACTGGCCTCTTGAGAAGTGTAGTGCAGTAAAACAGAAGGTATGTGTCACTCAAGATTTTTTTAAAGCAACAAAAAAAGTGCTCGGAAATATTTTACAAGAATGAAACCTTACATTCACCTAAATAAACATTCACCCTCTACATTAGCAGAGAACAGTAGGACAGAAGGTTAGTGTCACTGGACACTGTGTTAGAGAGGCCAATCTCTTCTCCCTCATTATGCAGGCTTACCCACTCATGATGAACTGTCCTCCAGCGATACTCAGCTGCTATAATCGACACAGACATGACGTTCATGTACATATTATACCTTAATATGGCACTTATTTACAATAATTTGATCAAAACAACTGGTGAAAAAATAATAATCAAATATATCTTTCCTTCTTTTAGTAGATAAAGAATTAGTCCAAAAAAGAAGCATTTATTCCTTTCCTCTCCTACCAGCCCTTACGAGTCACCCAGTTTTTAATTTAGAGCTGGATTAAAGCTCTAGTCTCTTTGGGGGTGTGAGTTGGAATCCCACTGCTGCCAAATATCTCCAACTATCTCAGTGTTAAGAAGCAAAAAACACACATTTGCTGCAGAAGGAACAGGAGAATTTGTGCCATTCAGCCTTATAGCGTGATGTCATTTTCTCATTCTCATTTTTAGATGCTTGTGATCGAATCTATGATTCTTATGAGTGTGCTCACCCTCCATAAAGGTAGCACAGATATTATGTGCCACGTTTTCAGAGAATCGCATTAAGTGCAGGTCAGAAGAAGGCGACAAAGTGTCCGCTAGGCAGTTCAGCGATTTCAATGGTGTTTTCTGTTGTTTAGGTCCAGAATGACACCTGTTACAACCAGGAAACACACAGTGTCAGGCATCAAGAAGACTTCCCAAAACCATGATCCTCTCCAGACATTTCCTGCAACAAAGCCAGGATATGGTCTTCAACAACACGAGTGAAAAGCTAATTCCCAACCTTTGCAATCCTTTGCAAAGAAGGACCGCATGTGCTCAATGTTAAATGCACTGTTCATTATTAATAATAATAATCTTTACATTATATAGCACCTTTAAAGCTGGCTTTTCAAAGCGCTTTACAGAATCACAACAATAAAGTTAAAAAAATACACAAGATAAGCAGGATGAGAATACACAGTTAGAGGAGACAATAGATGGTGGTATTAAATGCAGTAGGAACAGAGGGGTAAAGAATAGTTCATTAAAGGCTCTTCTAAAGAAGAGGGTTTTGAGTCTGGATTTGAAGGAGTTTAGAGAAGGTGACTCTCTGATATCCTCGGTGATAAAGATCCAGAGCTTTGGGGTAAAACAGGAGAAGGCCCTGTCACCCATAGAGTGTAGATGGACGGGGGAACAGATAGGAGACCAGAATTAGAAGAGCGAAGGTTGTGAGGTGGGGAGTAGGGCGATAACCCAGACAGGTACTGAGGTGCCAAGCCATGGGGAGCCTTATAGGTGAGCATGAGGATTTTGAAGTTGACAGGAAGCCAGTGCAAGGACTCCAGGACAGGAGTAATGTGATCACAGTCCAGTGCTAATTTCTTTCTTGTGGCTGCTGGTTCATTTTCAACTGTGGACTCTTAAGAAGTCCTTTATTTGACTTGATCAACACCAATCCCTAGAGGATTTTGAAAGGTTGAATCAAAATGATACATGACTCTGGTGGGACTTGAACCCACAACCTTTGAATGACTTCATTCAATCAAGGCCTAGAAGTCCAATGCACTCACCATTGCGATATAAAACAGCTACAGAAAGCTGTAACTCATGCTTCTCCCGTTGTCTTTAAATTAAGCTCCATAAATATTGACAATGAGTGGCCTGTTGTCTACGAAGAGATACCGCTGGGATTCGCACCCAGGGTCTCCTGGTTTTTAGTGAGGCGTCTTAACCAGCTAAGCAACGGTGACAAACCTGCTGAATGTTATCCACAACTTCAAACACCTGTGAGAAACAGGCACCTGCAGTGTTTCGTCTGCTGGCTCAACAGATAATCCTTTTCGAAGTTTAAGGAGAGGATTTCTTTGTCAATTCAATTAAACATTTTAGAAATGCTGAACGATTGATGTGTTTCACGTGCAGAAATATTTTATCGTTACGTACTTTTTCTATGCAGTTTAGTTCTCCTTCAACTCCGCCCAACAACAGAGGTCATTTTAAATACAGGAGTAAAGGCACATTGCACATCTGCAAAACATCACGTACAGGTTTAGGGAGAGCGACATCAGTTATTGGAAGGTTGGAAGTTTCGGGTCACTTTTTTATTATAGATTCAAGCAGCCCTGAATACCTTTTCAAGAAACATTTCAGAATCCCAGTCACATCCTGTATGATTGCTACACAGGTCTACAGTATACAATCAGAATACTGTTTGTGCATTATATAAAACACACCGCCCAAAGCATTTCTAAAACAGAAATTACATGTTTCTGAATGCGCCCTCCTTTATAAATAAAATAAAAGGTCTGAAGCCTGCTCCAAAGAAGCACTATATTCAGAGCTGACAAAGATGTGATAGGAAACATCTCGGAAAACGAAGATGCAGTCATTTCCACGCGTCGCACAACAAGAGCTGAACCCACCCGACGTTCTCCAAAAGAGTAAGGTGTTGGGAGTGTGGCTGGGTGGTCTATGTGCTGGGTTTGTGCTCCATTTTCTTCGCTGGGTTAGGTTTGAATCTTGCCGCTGCTAAGTGTTGGTGGGTTAAGACCTTCCTTCTATTGCGACTTCAATGGGTAAAAGCTTTGCTTGACAGTCTGTCGAGAGACTGAACTAGGTGTTTCAAGATAGTCTTTGTCAGCTTAACATCAAGGCATGAAAAAGCCTCATTTTGTGTTCCCAACAGCAATGCTCTTTGGTCCCTTCAGCATTATGCAGGGAACAACATCTGCCGTGATCACTTTTGAGTCAGTGTGAATCGTAGTGTGCCGCAATTGTTTTTAAAATTGGTTTTGTAGGCATGGTGCATTTGTCTGTGAAACTTGAAGGCTGTGCTTTTTCACGCAGAATCATCGGCAGGAGCAAAGCTTATTCAATCTTTGCGCACAGCGCTCCATCAGAAATACTTTGTCCAAGTTTTGAAGAGATTGTGGGATTCTCTGCACGCGTTCACATCACGTACCTCAGACAACACCACCATTCGATGGGAAATTGATTCTGCTTCTTGCAGTTGTTCCTGTGGTTGCAGTAGTTACAAAGTCTCACTTTCCTCCACCTTCTGCTATAGTATTCACTGGGTGAGCTTCATCATTTGGCTCAGAAAGGTCAACTGTGCTTCGGAAAAAATCAGCTGCAGTGTCGTTATTTTGTTGGTGAGTATTGCTGTCTTTAAAAGCACATGAAAAACACGAGTTTGTGGATTTCTCCAAATAGCAATGAATTCAGTTGTGCAGTGCTTTACTGCTTTCAGAGGGTCTTTTATCGATGCTGCTATAGTAGAGAAGTAACATAATCACAAACGCAACCATTTGTGCTGGCTGTTTCACTAAGTATTAAGCTTTTTCAACTATCACATGATTTTAACTAATTTAACATCATCTCCAGGAGAGCACCTCGCACTGCTCACTGAGCTGATGTACAGTATGTGCCCATTTCTCAAAAATTAAATATCATCTGAACTGATTTTTTCTATTTTAAATGCTTTCCTACTCTTTTAATATTTCAGTTAAATCTTGAAGTACTTTCCATTGATATTAATCCTAGTCCCGATGAACGATTCCGGGACATGGTGTACCTTAAATAATGTTCTAATAGGTTTCAGTTTGGAAAAGTGCGCTCTCCAGAAGCTACCGAAACCTCTAATGGTCGCACAAAGCTTAATGCATTAGCAACGTTTGGGGTTGAAAAAGAATATTACTTGCTATGAATACGAACACTGTTACAGGAGGCGCGTAAGGACTATTTTAGCTCAGATCATCAATTTATCTTACATTTCTACTCCATTAATATCGCTATTGAGTCCTAAAGGTAGGTCCTGGCAATACTTCATGAGATCTTCTTAAGAAAACGTAAAAAATATATTTCCAGTGCTGAACAAAAAGTAAAAAATACCGATTATGTGCAACTGATAAAATCTCTCTTCCAGGGATGTTGTAGCCACATGCAAATTACTTTATCAGCTTTAAAAGTTTCCTTTGCATTTATAAGACGATCAGCATGACACTCAAAACATACCTCTATTCAGTAAGCGCTGAGTCTGCTGGCTGAGCTAGTTGCCTCCTCACACATAATAGCAGCCCAGAAGCTAAGATAAATGAAGAGAAATTGCTTTTAGTGGGCACTTTTCATATCCGATGAGCTTGACATCTCCCAAGGGTGACGGAGTTCTTTTGCGACACTGCTTTTCCCTTTTTTCTTCTTTCTGTACTCTGATGGAAAAAAAACGAGAAAGCATGTAAGGAAAAAATGTATTTTTTTCAAGGAGAAAATGTGCACCAGGAAATGTTTGGTTTTGAAGAAGTGATTTAACATGATACATGACCTAATTTACTGTAGCAAATGCTCACACTGCAAGGTCTGCTTTACTGCTAGAGAGAAGTAGAGTGAAGATGTCATAATTTCACTGCGTTGTTGAAGAAAACATCTTTTTCTTTGAATTCTAAATCAATCAGAATTTCAAAGTGACACACAAACCCTTTGTCTGTATTAAAGAGATGATATTTTAAAACTGATAAAAATGTAGAAAACACGTTTCTCACTTAGAAATTTTAGATGGGATGGTGTATTACTAGTTGCAGTGCTGAACTCACCATGGTGCCATTCAGTTACATGATTGGCCAGTGGTTTAATGGATAACGCGTCTGATTTTGCATCATGAGATTGTGGGTTCGACTTCTACCGGGTTCGTGTGATTTTAAATCAGACTACTCAGAAATAGATGTCCATTATGTGAATGAACCACACCTGAAAGCAAACGTTGGTCGGGTTTCCTTCTTTCCAGCATGAAATAGCAAATCGTTACAAAAAGCACCAGCTAATGTCCAATAGCGTTAGTCATTTTAATTAACATGAATATACTGTAAGGTCTTGGTACATGGGAGTGGATTTCATCCACAATTTAAAAAAGGGCAAATTATATTTACAGGCTTCAGACACTTTTTAATACAAAAGTGACCTAAAACTCTGTAACTTTCAGGTTTGTTTGAACCTGTAATGAAAAAGGGGCCTGAAACTTCCATTCTGTGATGTAACTGTCTCTAAAGTCGGATGTGATGTTTCACGGATGTGCAGTGTGCCTTTTCTCTTGTCGTGTTCAAAATGACTTGCTGTGTAATTTCCTGAATGCGTGTCCTGTACTGCTCTGTTATTTCATTTAGATTATCTATGTGGTGTACAGATAAAATCAAACTGCATGGTCTAATTTCCAGGTTCGGCACCAGCTGAACCTGAACATACATCAGCCGATCTCGACATGATTTGAGCACACAACCTTTTGATGTGGTATCAGATGCACTACTGTTGCACCACGAGGTCACTCCCCATAAGGGCTTTTAATTCCCGCAAGGAGAAAAATCAGCGTCCCTGAAAAAGATTTTTTTTTTTCATTCTCTCCTGTGAGAAGCGCCGCTCTTCCAACGAGGGTCTCTTCTTCCCAGACCACAGATTATTCTTCCTGTCCGGCTCTCACACAGAGAGCAGACACACTGTCTCCACTAATGTGTTTACTACATCTATAGATCTGACCCCCTTACAGCCCTGATATTCCTGGACAGGATCCCATATTGAGCAGTATTTCTCGCGTTCTGAACTTACAGTGTGTACACAATGTACTTTATACACAAAGTAAGTGTTTTCGTAACTCTTGGATGTTTTGTGAAAATGTTACTGGCATGCCAAAATCGCCCCCTCAACTGAACAGTCCCACCCACCTCAGTTTTGGATAAAAGGTTTGGATAAAAAGTTTTTGAACACTTTCACTTACTTAACTTGAGCCGTAAAAAATAGTTGTACTTTGTCAATGGTCAGATAACTACACTAACCCCGAATTCACAGTTACTACATCAGACTGTTTGATGTGCAGGAGGGCTATCCATCCAGGAACAGCACGTTACATAGTGTCTATGTTTTTGGGTGTCAACATTATTATGACCTTATTTGCTCAGGTGGACCAATGCCTTGCAGTAGTTTATCCTCATACTTACAATCGTTATATAACTAGGACTGTAGTTATAGAAGTTTGTACTTTCTGTTGGTTTTACAATGATTTCTTAATGATTCAGAACCTCGTTACCGTTGATGTTGTTGCAAAAATGAACACATATGGTTGATGCTCCAGGAAAAAATAATCACGTGAGTTCTGATGAACGTGGAACTGTTCTTCATCACTAAATACCAGATTGCTTGTCGTTATCTTCTAACATGAAATACTAATCAGTGGCATGCTTGTGAGAATTCACTTGGATGGTTGTAATGGCTCCGTTTAAACCGAAATATCACTGCCCCCCTCAGGATTTCAGACCCCCCCCTCCCTACAGATCATTCCCCTGGCGCCAGTCCTGGGTATAATGATGAACATAGCTGCCTTGCAAGCAGTGAATCCAGGTGTGATTCCCACCTGACCCATCGACAAACCTTTTCCAATGAATCTTTGATCAATTTAAAAAAAGTCTTGAAGCTGGTAGGCTAGGGAAGAAGCACTGTTTGAGTGCACTGAGGAAAATGTGCTACTGTGCTGTGCTGCTCCAGTAGCGCAATTTGTCAGGTTGTGGTGCTTTTATAGTGGAGTTATGCTGAGGTTGTGAGTTCACTTATCACAGGGAATAGTTTCTGTTTTCAGCCGCAGAAACTTGCTGTTTAATTTAAGGCAGTTCTTGTGTTACTTTTTCCGCTCGATGGAGCTGTATTAATGCAGGCACACCTGCTTCCACGTACACGAGGGTAATTTTCCTCTTCCACCTACAATTTCAACATTTACCTTGGGAGATGTCAAACCACAGAGCCTGTGCTGCGTGTCAGTGCCGGCTTATTGGACACCCCGTTGAACATAAAAAGCATATTGAGCTCCTTGGACATAAGCCATTTCTCGTCACTTGCTCAGCGAGCAGGCTCAGCGCACACTGAATGCAGGTGTCTCAGAGCAATTGAGATGTGTCCAAGTGGCTGTAAAAGGGATATATATGATGCCAGTGCTGTGGCTTAGTTCTCCAACGGCAGGTGTAGCGGCACGCCGGTTGGAGTATTCTCGGTCGCATTTAATGGCAACGTCAGCTCAAAGATTTGGTTCAAACCACCAAATGGAGACGGGTGTGCAGACAAGCTGACCCTGCTGATGTGGGATTAACACTAGGATGAGTGAGTGCTGTGGCTTAGGTGGTTAAAGCGCCTGCCTTGTAAACAGATGATCCTGGGTTGAATCCTAGTGGTGCCATTCTTCCTGTCTTGCTGCACAGTTTATCATTATGGACGGCAACATGCTTCTACATTAAATGTAATGGAAGTGTTCATTTAATTTTTGGAACAACTTTTTAAAAAAAAATCCATACAAATTGCAAAAGATAAAATAGTCATCTTTCTTGTCGGTGCAGAGGAATTACTGCCAGCTGGCCAAGAAATGAAACGATTTTTTTGTCTTTAGCCAAAAACCTGTGAATGTAGAAAAAAGGTGACGTGCGTTAGTTTCTATGGCACAATCAGTCATCGTATCCTTCAGTAAAACATAACGTTGGTAAATCAAAAGTCCCCACAGACGCATTTCAAATTAATCTGACCTCAACACCGTCTCCCCTAAATGTGATGGGGTTTCTTTGGATGTCCTTAAGCATCCTGATAGTTGCAGAGATTTCAAACTTTTGGCACAAGTCAAACTCCAAGAAGTTAATAGTTGAGCGCCTAAGTCAATATCACCTGGAATGTGACTATGTAAACTTAAATAGTATTCAAAATATTGCAATTTTGTTGTAGTTTAAAAAGATATTTTAGCTGGGGATTCTCAAATGATGAGGGTAGAAAAGAGAACCATTCGACACCATCAGGAATGCTTAACGTGTGATAAAAGTGTTTTTTTAATCACAAAGTGAAAATAGTGAATTTGTCTTTCATTTAGACGTTCATCAAAAGCTCTTTAAACGATGAAGGAGAGGTTTGTGTTCCGAATTCTCTTCGTGTCTCATTGTCTTGCTTTGATTTTTAAAATGTACACTGTTGACTATTCACTCTTCCTAACACAATTAAAGAGCCGAGTTTAGTTCAGAGGTAAAGCATCTCATGCATCGTATGAAGCTCTGTTTTCTATCACCAGCGTCTCCACTCTGGATTTCTTTTTAAGTGCGATATCTTTTCTGTGATTTCTTTCGTTTGAATACCCTCATGTGTGATGTAAGAGAAAACCGGCTCAGGGACGCCAAATATGTAACGTTGTGGCTCTCTGAAGGCACCAGTTCTGTAGGGTTTGGGCATTTACTGTGACAATTATTAATTGTAGCAGTAAATCACAAAGTTGTTTCTTTTGATGGCTTTAGAACCCAACCATGCGACATAACTCAAACAATGCACACACACAGGTACTAATACACGAGGATACATTTATTAATACATAGAATATGCATATAAACCTAACAGATCTTATCGAGAGGGTTATCAGAATACAAAAGATATATATTCATTCAGTTACGAAGAGTTACACATCAAGAGGACATACGTGCAGTATATCATTCATTTAGACCGTTTCGTAAATGAACTTGGTTATAACTTCTACATTAGATACTCAAAACAAGTACATAACTCTTAGGAATTAAATTGATATCAACTGGTTTGGATAACAATTGAATTCTCGAGCTGTAATGCATTGAAGTTGAATACTCATCCAATTTCTTTGGGGATTCATATCTCCTGCAGGCTCAAAGAAACAGTTGCAGGCTGTTGCTGTCCAATCCGCGCTCTCTGGCTCGGTGCCAGGCTGTGCTGTGCGGCTTGCGACGGTGCGCTGCTGATGCTCACTGACCGGCTAGTTAGTGTTGGCTTTAACTAGCAAAGTTTTCGCACAGGAGAAAAGATGACTGTGGGTCCCAGCAAGTCAGGAAGAGGACCGGTTCGGTCCTGATGAAGAGCTAGTTCTGAATAGTGATTCAGCTGTCCACAGTTCCGACCTGTTCACGAGGCCTGCTGCTGGCGCTAACCTCGGGTGGATCCTCTGGTTATTCTCTGGAAACCTCCGCTCTAGACTCTTAGAACAAAGGAAAGTTCTGGCACTCGGACACACTGGCCGTTCCGTGGTTGTCCGGGCTGAGTCTCAGGATGGTCAGGAGGCGCGCTGCGAGAATGTCCTGCCCTTGGGAGCCTTCTGCTCCTGGGCCGTCCTGCCCTGGAATTCTCCTTTGAATTCCCTTTAGAATAGTCCACAGAATCCTCTCCAGAATCCCTCTGAATCTCGTTTTTACCTGGAGGAACTTCAGCTCGTTGATTGGCTGAAAGTTCCATGGGCATCAGAGTCCCACGTGGGTTATTCAGCCCTACCAGTCCCTGATTGGTTGATCAAGGTGAGATATGAGTCATTTACTCCTGACACCTAGAAATGCAGTCCAGATGTCCATCTGGCACTCCCTAGACAGATAGGCGCCAATGGATGACCATTGATCATGATAGCCAGGCTTAGCTAAGTGCATCCCCCTTTGGGAGCTGTCCTAGGACCTTAAATCACCCTGCACTAATGGTCTCTCTGTGGCTGCACCACAGAGATGAACAGAGAAATGGGGCCTCATTTGGGAAGCTCAGAAACACTTAATTCTGCCTTATTATTAAGCCTCGCCGCTACAGTGAATTTCAGCGTTTTAAAGAGATGTAATTTTTAAAACAGACAAAATGAAAGACTTATTAACTAAATACACATAGAAAACCTGCACCTAATTGAGAAAATTTGGACTGGGGCGATGTATTATTGTAGCGGCGCAAGCTCACAGTGGTGCACTTGAGGAATGCGGTACAAGGGCCAGTGGTGCATTGGATAACGCATCTGATTATGGATCAGGAGACTGTAGGATCGTAATGCTCTTAAACCCAGTACCATAACCGCAGTGTGTTCAGTCCTACACAACCTTTCTATCGACTGAATAAACCTCCTGTTCCATCTCCATCTTCTTCCCACACATTCCGGCTATTTCACCACCGTTACTGTTGGACCACAGTCACAGATACGTAAGGGACACTATTCTGAAGAACCATCTTAAATAAATAACGTTGCAAAAGGTAACAATAAGGGTTTCTTAACGTAACCTTACATCTGGCCATACAATACAATTTCTGTACCCTCAAATAAAAAAAAATTGTACTGCTTTCTCCTGAGAAGTGTAGTGTCAAATACAAGTGTAGTGTCAAATCACAATAAATAATATATCAAATATACTAAATTAACACCCAGATATGACAGATGTGACAACACACAGCTATGACAGAACACATTGAAGACTTAAGCCCTTTAAATTTTTATTTCCTTAATTTCCATTCTCTTCCCTACCCAGGATAACTGAAAACTAACTGTAATAAAGACTGTATATGCATTACTTGTAATACAGCTATTAATAAAGATATACATGGAACCTAATTATTCATAAATAACACTTGTATTACTAAAAATGTGTTATGATAACATTCATTGTGAATATTTGTGGTGTCTGGAAAGCAATTTTGGTTAAATATAATAATAATTTTCAAGCAAGTGGTGCATAAGCTTGTTAATTAATGAGTACATTATTTCCATTACATTCAAGACAGTTCTAATGTGATCAATTGTTCTGCTTAGTCCGCTACCGAGTTGCTTAAAACCTATGAAGAGGTGGTTTAAGCTAGACTCCTAATGCAGTAACATCTAATGGGCAGCAGCTGTTTTAGGTTTGTTGCAATCGAGAACAGGTTTAGTACAGAGCTGCTGACAAATTTCAGCGGAGTTTATTGTATATAAGTTTATTGCAATTGACCCATTGTAGCTACCAATCAGCAGCAAGGAAAAACAAACTTCACTTGTGCCTTTTAAAAAAAGGGAAACAGAGTAGTAGTTTATGTGGTAATTTCAGGTACTGTACAATGTAAGAACTAAAGTTAACTACTCCCATAGTAATGCGTGGGGTCCTATCAATAGAAAAAAAAATGTTGTAACCCAAAAAAACAACAAACACAAAACGAGAATCTTCCAGGAACCTAGGTAAATCCCTGTAGTAGTCTAACAACTATGAAAAAAAAAACCAAACGCAACACCTTCAAAAGAAAAAGAACATTAAAAACAAATCTGGGGAACAACAAAAACACAGAATCTAATGTGAGAGCTTTTTCAAGTCTTCAGTGCTCCTCTCATCTCAGTAGACCTCTCTCATATATTTGTGTACAGGTCAGTTGGAGGTACACAGCTGATGGTAATTTTAGTAGGGAGCTGCGTCAAGGTTTATTCCATGCTGAAAAGAGAAGGAAACATAATGTTTCAGCTGTGGAGCCTTCTTTGATTGTGACTCAAAATAAACCTTTACTTGTTCATTTGATGTTAGTTTATCTCCATCAAATACCTAAGAGTATCTAAACTCGACAGTTGCTTTCAGTAGCTGAAAACACTGCTCCAGGTGAGGCTTGAACTCACAACCCCAGCATAACTCCGCTGTGCACTGTTGTATAAGTACCACGCGCTGATTGATTGCGCCACTGGAGCTATGCAAGTTGTGATCCTTATACAGACTGACGCTGCAGAAACACAGGGTGAAAACAGTTTCGGTTGTGGATCCATCTCCACATGGGGAACACTAAAATAGCAAGGAAAATACAAGAAAAGAAACTGAAAGAATTGTGCTAACAGCAAATGGGGACGGAGGGAGGTGGTCGAACAAGTAAATAAGCCTGGCAGATTATTTGTAGCGACATTTTTTGAGTCAATCAGCACACTGATTTCTCTTCATGTACCTTAAACTGTGCAGTTTGTATTTTCGTTGTAGATAGGTTTCTTCAGAAGTCCAGTAAATTGACGATAATGGAGAACTAGCTGACACACCCCGTCGTGAAGACCCTCTGTAAGGTGATTACACGTTTCATTTTCAAGTCGCCTCCTTTACACGCAATTGCAGCTCCGACACTGAGAGAAAGCATGAGAAATGGCAGTACAGGCTCGATGGCTTCACATCTCCTATCAATCACATAAAATTGCAGTAAAGCGCTCTAAATATGACTCTGAAGTACTGGGAAAGATGATTATTTTGAGCGTGCCTCCCAGGGTCTGCTACAAGGCTGAAGTTGGCTTCTTATTCGCGTTTTTCGTTCCGCCTTAAATGCTGCTGCTGTGATGTTATGTCGCCTTTCGCCTGTAGATGGCTCTATTCGATCAGTACTAATTCGGCTGGAAAACTGTAGACATCCTCAGTGAAAGGGAATATCCAAATAAATAGCGACTGTCCAAATTATATTTTTGTATGGAATATATTTTAGAAAATCGCAAACCAATTTTAAAAACTCACCATAACATGGACTTGCACTGGGAAAAAGGTGATTGTGCTTTCTGCTTATTGCTACGGCCCTCCCCCCTGATTATAAAAACGTCTCACAATTCTGACACCGAGGTGTGAGAGACAATGTAATAGACTTTCAAAATCCTGAAGTACAAGACATTTTAATGCACCATTTTTCAAATATGACCCTCTGATCTTGGCTTGTCAGAATACATTGCGAAAAAGTATGGCACGAATTGCAATGGCACAAATTGTTGAGAATATCACTGACCTTGCCGATATTTGCAGGGGATATGAGTGTTTTGCGCACGTTGAACTACAGCACGTAAGAATTGAGCTTCTTAGTCAATATCACCGGGGAATGTCCAATAATGACGAACATCTGTAGCTTCAAGGAAACTTCGACTCGCACATGGAGTTTTATCTTCGAATGGAGGGTGGGAGAATTCATTTATACTCTCGTTGCTCATTAGCTAAACTATTTTAAAAATATGACGCAGATTTGTTCGAGAAACTTGTAATCGTCTTAAAGAGAGTCTTCTTGAAGACGTGCACCAGGTAGCTCTCCACTGTTAATTGACAGGACTTTAGAATAAACTGTTCTCATACAAATTACTGTTTGTTCAAACATACAAATTACACATCTTAAGGAACATGAAGAGAAATCTGTGTACTAAATAACATAAAACTGTCGCTGCAAATTATCGCCAAGCTGTTTTACGTGTCCTAACACCTCTTTCTTTCCTATTTTGCAGCGAGCACAATTCTTTCTGTTTCTTCGTCGCTATTTTACTGTCTCTTCCCCCATGTGCAGATGGATCCACAGCCGAAACTTGAGGTCGGTTCCTATTACTCTGTCTGATTGAAAGAGCTGTATTAAAGGCACTCCCATCTCTGCAGGAAAGTTATTGCTGCTCTCAACACAATATACTGCAGACAAATATAGCGATACTGTCACGTGTTCCTGCTGTCAGTCTATTATGTCATGTTCATCCACACCCAGAAACATTACTGCTGTAGCACCAGAGTTATATAGGCGCAGTCCAAAGAGCAAGAATCTCTTAATCTCAGAACTGTGGGTTCAGCCCCCACATTGGGTCCCTCTGTGTCAATTTGATCCCGCCAATCCTCCTAGCATGACCTGATGGCGTAACAGTGATACCCAGTACCCAGCGTAATTCAGCTTTCTTTCCACTTGATTCAGATTTTGATCTGAAATCATCGGCCGAACAAGAGTTTGTCTAAATCGAGGGAGATTTGCTCACAAGCAAGTATTAAACACTTCAGGATTATCTGTTCGAATACCACACTTTGTCAAAACACTGCCGCTTCTTAAGCTAATAAGTAATGGTTTTTGAGCACGCATTGTATTGTTAATGCTTATATTAAAAAAGCATAAATTCACATAATGGAATTTGGACTGAACAAAGTAGTCCAGCCCCTTTACAACATTACATACCCACTGATTAAAGCTTAAAACTACAGCAGCAGGAGTAACAATAATGGCAACAACATGTTTGGAGTTCGGCATTTCATTTATACTGCGGAAACATCGTATCGGAATGAACTGCCGAGATAAAAGAGCATTTGCGGCTTCAGATCGTTTTTACAGAGCATTGCGTTGTTCTGTTCATGCTGACTACACGCTTTAAATTTGTCATTTACTGCAAGCGTTGCTTTTCCAGGTTTTTCTGAAATTCCTCGCATTTGAGCCAGCACTAAAATATTTCATTCCCGTCGCTGAATACATCGTGGAAACGGTATTTGCAACGGAATGCTGTCACACATGAAATCTTTTTGTTATTCGGTTCTGAAGTTTGAAAATGAAAATAAAACGGGGGTCACTTCATAGGCTTGAAAGAAATCCAAGCAGCATAAAAACCAGCGAACTCTCACAAATTGCATTGTGCTGCACCTTTCTTCTGCTGCTTTTATAAATCTGCCTTAAACATTTGAATGCATACCTTACTGCTGCTAATCACATTCACGTGCTTACGAAGCTTTTTTCTGTCCGTTATGTTTTTCCAAAGCGGTTTCTCCGTTTTCCTTGTACTGTGATTGTCAGCGAGCACAACAAGACTGAAATAGTGTAAAGGCAGGTAAAAAAGACAAGGTAAAACGCCTGACTGTCGGGAGTGGGATTTGAACCCGTGCTTCTATTTGGAGAGCGGAACACAAAGATTGAAAGACACAAAACTGTGAATTTGCTGTTTTAAACCGCTCCACTATCCTGAAGAAATGGGTGCTGATTGTACCAGTTGCATCCGATTTTCTGTAACTTTAGGACGATTGATACGACTGGACGAACACAATTTGTGGCGTTTAGCATGACATGGAAAACGGTACCAGAGCATTCGGGTCCGGAGTACCAGACTCAGAAACAGTTTTTACCCCCGCACTATCAAACTATTAAACTCCCAGCCTCTCTCACTCTCACCTCACCTCTCACCTATGATCTGAACCTCACAGTGCCTTCTTTCTTACCAAAAACCCAAACACATTGAAAATCTACCTCTACCATACATGTCAAAAGTTCACTCCCCATAATTTCTATCCCTTTATTTCATTCTTTTGATGCATGTTTTTGCACATAACCTGTTACCTTTTTGTTGTTTTGCACACTGCCTGTTGTTGTTTTTTGCACATCGGCTGTTGTCTCTGTCTCTGTGTTTTTTTCTTTGTACTACTTATGTCCGAGAGCTAGCTAAATAGCATTTCGTTATAATATATACCTGTATATGAGTATAATGACAATAAACTTGAATTTGAACTTGAACTTGACATAGTCTTGCAGGCAGTATATTATTTTATCGTTTACTCGTTAAAAAAACACGGTCTTCTCGTTCCAAAGTCAGATTTTTAGTGCTTTCGAACGTCACTTCCAACCTGGACTGACAGCTCACCCGATCTGTTTGTGATCAGACCATGGGGGGGTTTACCAAGCGCACGTTCCTTCCCAGTGCTGAGGCGATCATTCGGAAGATGGGTGTGAAGAGAGACAAGCTTTGTCGACTAAAAAACAAGGCAGGATATGCAAGAATAGTAATCACTGGCGACAGTTATGTTCTTTTACTATTGAGACTCCTACATTACGAGTTCTTTGAAGACATTGAAACTGAAGGAAAGCGGCGACAAATGAAACAGGCACGGGTGGGGATTGAACCGACGGTCTTCAGTTAACGAGACAGACGCCTTACCACTTGGCCACCGCGCCTTCGAGCAAATATGGGAATAATGTTGTTCAAATTATTTTTTTCTGAATCTGGTTTACATCGCCTGGAGGCAGCAACAACAATAAAAGGGATACTTAACAAGGAGATATGCTGTAGCAGTGCGAATCCAACAGATGCTCCTGAAGAGACTGGAGGTTTAAGCCAACTCCTTAGAGCGCTCGGCCGCGTTACTCTCTTCAGCTCTTGTTGTTTGACCTAGTGGTTTTATAACGCGTGGAAACGACCGCAACTTCGTTTTCTGAGATGCTTTCTCTCACGTGGTGAAATCTCGACCTCTTTGGCATCTCTGGCTATAGTTCTTCTGTAGAGCAGGCTTTCACACCTCTGCTTATAGTGCCCTTGAAGTCATTTTATTTTTACAGGAAGACGCATTCCCTAACGATCTCTCCTGTTTTAGAAATGCTTCATAAGGCGTGTTTGATTCAACGGACAAACAGTATACTAATTGTACAATGCAGATTTATGCGGCATTCGTACTGGATTTGAGTGGGATTCTGAAATACTTCTTGCAAAGGTATTCAGACTTTCTTGAACCTATAATAAAAACACAGACCTGAAACTCCCTAGCTTCCAATCTCTGATGTTGCTGTCCTTAAACTCGGACGTGATGTTCTGCAGACGTGTGCATAATGTCCTGTTTTCTTACAGTGTACACATTTTGCTGTTCACGCTCCGCATTCATCTGCTTTGTGCATTGTTAGTCCGCACCTGTAACATGTAATGTCAGCCGTCCCCTGTTCTTCTACAGTATATCTCTAGCATGACTGCGTCCTGCTGCTCGGCTTTTGTTTGAGCGAGCGCCCCGTTCAGTGTCACTTTGTCACTGTGGTCAGAAAGCATTCTTGATTCTGCTTGAGCTGCTTCATGAATTCTAGCGACTGTAAGAGCTCTTTCTAAAGTCAGCCCTTCCTCCTGCAGCAATTTATAGTCTCTTATGTGCACATTTTTCCACAAGTTGATCTCTTAACATGTCAGTTTCCAATACTCCAAAGTCACAAGATTTAGCCAGTCCTCTTAGTGCAGTCACAAAAGCATCAACTGAAGTTCTCTGCCTAAATTTATGCCGTTCCAAAACCACATTTCTCTGCGGTGTAAAGTAAGCGTCTAAGGCAGCTACAGTCTGTTCATATGTACCTTTTTCAACAGGGAGGTTGGCGAAAATCCGCTGCACGGGCACCCAGATACAGTGCAGTAATGTAGCACGTCTCACGGCATCCGGAGCTTCTGTAGATCCACTGGCTATTTAAAAAAATCTGTACGACTCCATCCATATCTTGTATTCCGCATACAAATCCGGAGCTCCGAGTTTCAGTAGAAGCGGTAGAAAAAGCTGGGCATAAGCAAAGCTTCTCGGCGCGGCTGCCATATCTTCCATGGCGCAAGCTAAACGAAAAGTCCGAAAATTCAAAAGTTCGTTTCTACCAGCAAGAGAACAAAAATCTGCAGTATTCTGCTCGCTTTGAGTCCGTCAAGCACTCATCTCTCGTCGCCATAAATGTTGTGTATCTTAATAAAGAGACGTTTTTATATTATTTTAACTATTTTGTTAACTACACAGATCACGCCCTTACACCATATATTCCCGCCTTCTACTCTCTCGTTCTGTTGTCTCGCGATTTCTACTCACTATACTACATTTAGTATGACTTCTTGTTGCAGTTGAGCTCAAAGCTGGAGATGATCTCCATATTCTACCGCACTAACTAGTCCGAAACGTAGTACACAGTACACACTTTTTAAGTGAAGTCAGGTTGTTAAAAAATTAAACCAGCGCCCTGTCACAGAAACGTACCCCGGTCTACCGCGCAACAAGCGGGGGTACTCAGCAGTATACTGTAACGCAACGGGGGCTCAGGCGGGCGCCCTTGCCGCATCAGGTCGGCCCCACACCGTCCGGGGCTCGAACCCGGGACTTCCGCGTCTCTCTGCAGCGACCCAGCCCCGTGAGCTAAAGAGAGATCTCTCCACAGCCCAGTAGCTGTAGTCCTGCTATCACAGGGAAGGGCGGTGACGTCACCTGCTCTGGTACGCCGGCTCTTACACAGTACCTGTCGGCCGTAAGCGTTACAATACTAACGAGGAGCGCTTGTCTGCAGCTGAGCGTCAGCTCTGTTTACTGTTAGCAGTCATTGCCTCATTTCCAAACACTTTTTCACCTGCTCTCAGCTTTTAAAGACAGTCATAAACGCTCAAGAAGTAATTCATGTCAGTTTGAAGTCTGTTTCTGTTGTCTCAGCTCTTGATAAAGAAAAGCCGTGCGTGGGAGACTCCCTCTCTGAAGAAGTTTGCCGTCACCCTGCGAGGGAAAAGAGCCATCAATCACCGAGGCAACCACTGAGACAGTTAACATTAAACACGTGAAATGCGAGATGTTGTGATTTTTTTCCTGCTTAAGGCTTCTATCGTTTCTATTCTAACGAGAAAGACCTCTTTATTAGAAGTGAGATTTTAACAAACGTCTCCAGGGGTAACTGCGACCTGAACGCAACGCCTTAGACCACCAGCCATCTTGCCTGTGGTACTTATAATGAAGTATATATTTTATTTCTACTCGTTGATAAGAAAAGTGAAATCATGTAATTAGGGATATGTCTTTTTTTCATGGGGAAAACTAGCCCGAGCAAATGTAAAGTTTAGAGCAGCGCTCAATAAAAATGATCAGAAACCGAAAGCGCTTCTTATACGGATCAATATATTCCGATACCACTGGTTCTGCAGAAGAAATAAGAAAAGCCGAACTCAAAGCACTGTGTTGCCATTACGGCTACTCCATCTGCAGCTGCTTTAAGATTACTCACACTGTGTTGCCATTAAGGCTACCTAGTTAAAAAAAAAAACTTATCGTCACCTTTTTGAACGTGATTGTTAGACACCCGTTAAATCTCAACCGAGGTTTCTTGAGAGATCGTTCAGCGAGCGAGTAATAAAAAACTACTTCGCTTCTAACCTCTGCTGTCGCTGTAAACTCGGACGTGATGTTCTGCAGATGTGCAGTGTGCCTTTCCTCTCGTCGTATTCAAGAGTACTCACTGTGTGAGCTCCTCACTGCGTGTTCTGTATTCTACTGTGATTTAATTTAGATGATTACGTGGAGTAGAGTGACAAGATCTATTGAACATTTTCGGTTTGTGAAATGAAACACTAAATACACTACAGTAAATACAAGTAATGGACATTTAAAATAACCACAGTACAGCTAGAAGAGTGAAAGATAAAAGACTATTTAGAATGAGATTCACAATAGACTTAAGAAAGGCACAACCGCCCGAACAGGGACTTGAACCCTGGGCCCTCAGATTAAAAGTCTGATGCTCTACCGACTGAGCTATCCGGGCTCTGAAAGAAAGTCTACACTGTCGGGATCCTCGCAAGTCACGTGTCTCTTGTGCCGAAGAGCAGTCATACCTGACCCGTCTGGGATGACCACTGACAGACTTTATCCAGAAGCGACGGCACCACTCCCAGTAGAATGAGTGAGAAATACAGCATGACATGGGTAGTTAAGGGGCTCCCACAATCCATCTTTCCTCACATTACTGATTTTTTTCAATAGCATTTTGACCTTTTTTCACATTCAGATTTTTTTCACATTTAATAAAATCTTTCAATCAACAACAGTTGGGGTTAAGGGCCTTGTTCTGGAGCCCCATGGAGTAGGATTCCTCTGCCGACCGTGGGATGTAAACCAGCAACCTTCCAGCCACAGGTGCAGATCCTTAGCCACAGAGCCACCAAATGTGCCAATTCTTTAGAAAGAAGTCCAAAGAATGCAAATTTACTTTTTTAAAATAGCTGTTGTAAATAACATCAGTGGCTATTGAAGAGTACATACAAGCACAGAGACAAGTTAATAAACTTGGAATGACTACTTACAGCTCTGGAAAGACCGAAGATATTGTTTCCGGTTGTTAAGGAACAAGTAATAGGTTTATTCCATGCTGAAAAAAAGAAAACAATGTTTCGGCCGTGGAGCCTTCTTCAGGTGTGAGAGAGAAGGCAGTAGGCAAAGGTAATGTAGTGGGAGAACAAAAGCTGGGAGGGAGGAAGGGTGAGAGGCGGGAGCAGGGGACAGAAAGAGAGGCCAATCAAGAGGTGTGAAGTCAGAATAGGTGTTGAGAGGTGTGAAATGAAACTTCCAATGAATGGAGAAAATTTAGTAGAATAGTAGTCTGTCGTTTAGAGAAGGGGGAAGTTGTGATCCTAGCTGCAGGATAAGTTTGGTTTGGTATCGGTAGTCTTTCTAATGTATGAGTTCAGAAAACCATCTTTGAGAACAAAGACGGAGAGATTAGAGTGGTCATGGCCATCAGAGGTTAAATGAGAAACAATGGTTTTTGGAGAGATCTTTAATCTTCACAGCCCTGACATGTTCTCTGAAGCGGTCTCCAAGTCCCCTTCCTGTTTCTCCAATATAGAGAGAAACTGGGCATTTACTGCAAGAGATACAGTAAATAAGGTTGCTGGAGGTACAAGATGCCATCTGGGTGATCCAGAATTGTCCTGAGGGGCCTTGAATGAGTGTGGTGTTGGATGTGTACTTGCAGGCGATACAGCGAGCTCTGTTGCAGGGGAAAGTACCTGGTGTGGAGGGTTGCTGAGGGCGGTCAAGGGAGCTGTGAACAAGAAGGTTGCGCAGATTAGGTGATTGACGATATAAGATGATGGGGCAGTCAGAAAAGAGGGCCCCAATGGAGGGATCATCCTGTAGGATGGAAAAGTTGTCGTTAACAGTCCTGGGGATAGGAAGTGTGTTAGGGAAGCACCAAAGGAATGCGGTTGTTACGGTGGGAGTTCCTGATTGGGTTGATGGTCCAAGGGGTGTTTTTGGCTCGGGCAAGGGCCCTGTCAATAACACTGCTGGGGTATCCTCTGTTGTTGAAAAAGGAGTACATTTTGAGGGTTTGGTTCTGGAAGTCGATGTCGTCGCTGCATATTTGTTGTAGCCGAAGGAACTGTGAAAAAGGGAGAGAATTTTTAGTATGTTTGGGGTGAAATTAGCTATACAAGAGATAGCTGTATGAAACCGTGGGTTTGTAATAAACAGAAGTGGAGAGTCTGGGGTAGTTGATGGAGAAGTTGATGTCCAGAAACGGAAGAGTAGTGGAAGATATGTTAACCATATATTTGAGGGACAGGTGGAAGTTGGTGAAATGGTGCAGGAAGCACTTAAGCTGATCGTTGGAGCATGTGGCGGCACTGACGCAGTCATCAATATATCGCTTGAAGAGGTCAGGGACATAGCCAGTGTAGCAAGCTAAGAAACGTTCTTCTACCCAGCCAACAAAGATATTGGCATAGCTGGGTCCCATTCTGGTGCCCATGGCAACTCCACTCACCTGTTGGTAAAAAAGATTATTGAAGGAGAATGCATTCAGTGTGAGAACCAGTGTTTCTGGTTGTTGTCCTTTAATTGATCTGCCACCAAAACATTAATCCTAAACAGTCAAACAAGTCCATGTGATGAAAACCTTTATGCTCTTTAATGTTTTTTTATGGATTGTGCATCTGCACTAATTTCCCCCCCTCCTACTCATCAGCTTTTGGATGAGAGATTCTGACCACTGTATAAGATCAGAAGCAATAGAAGAAACGGGCTTCTTTTCTGCTTATTAAACACACTCCTAATGCAAACAACACATTACAAGTACAACGCAAAGGTTGCACCAAATGGGATCAAGCAATTTAAAACATATGTTCAGGGTACAGGAAAGTTGTTATAGAGATGAATGGTATTCATGAAACAAATAATGTTGCAAAAAACTTTGCCAAAAGTCACAACCCATTTAACATTCATCAGACAGGTTGAATCAGTTGGATATCTCTTAGGTTTAAAATGCACTCAACGGCTGTATAATGCAAGCTCAAGAGTCAAAAGAACAATAGTGAACTACAGTTCTTACAATAATAAACAGCCATTTGATCTTGTGAATGATCTATCATACACCCTTGAAATGATGTTACAGATTTGGAAGTTTGCACAGCTTGTAGTCTTTCTAACTCCATGAGACACACAGACAGGGAGAGAAGCTGGGGGTCAGAGCGCAGGGTCAGCCACTGTGCTCTTGTGCCAAACAGGTCATACAAAGACCGCCATTCCTTATATCTTTCCCTGAACCTGTGCGTCACTACCTCACCTTCCAGAAGCAAAATATCGAGCTTCCACACACCCTTCTCCACAGTAACAGCTGTTGGAATAGAAATTGTAAATGACAGTAGACAATGGTCAGAGAAAAAAAAAAACAGGGGTTAGGCCTGCGGTCATGCAAGTAAAATCAAGTACCAAAACAAAATGCGTGAGCCTTGGGTCCCATTAGACTTGTGGCATGTGAAACCTGCCCTCCCCTGACTATGAAGTTTGAAGCCATCTTTCAGTTTAAAATCTTTACATAATGTTTGCAATAATATTGATGATTTATCAAATTGGACCTGTCTCTCGCCCGTTATTCTGCCTTCTCTTTCTAAAAGAGAATTAAAATCCCATCCCAATAAATATACTCAGTTCCTGAATTAGGACATATCTGTCATGTGAGCAACTCAGACAATATATATTTAAGCGTTTAAATTAGACATTCATGAAACCCAGATATACCACCAGTGCTCTCCCTGGTTTCATTACAAGGTGCTGTCGTACCTCTACCATCTTATTTTTAATTAGAACAGCTATACCATCAGATTTATTTTCTTTGGACCCACACCAGGTTGATCGGCCCAATGTCCACAGTTCTTCCATATCCTTATAGCAGTTTTTAAAGGGTAACCCACACTCCTGTAACAACACAATATCAGCAGTTACCTTCCTCACAAATGATAATATAGTCCTTGCCCTTAACTTGGAGCGAATGCTTCTCACATTTATGGACACAATATTAAGAGCCATACTTAAAGTAGGACCAGGGGAGACTAAAAGATCTGGCTACAATCATTCAAGTGTATAGACACCTACTATACAGGCCTCCCCCCCCCACTTTTGCTTTAATTGTCTCCTCCTCCACCACCCCCACAATCCATAGGATATTTCTCCACCTGCCATCCTTGAGTCTCTGGTTCTGAAGCTTGGTCAGTAAGATCACATATATTGGAGACATCTAAACCCATGGGAGAACCTACCTGAGGACTTGGAAAATGATCTTCCCTCACTCTGCTCGGAGTTAAATCATTTTCTAAATCCAATGTCTCTTTTAGACTGCACCCACTGTTCTGTACATTTCATTTGAGCACTTTCAGTCTCCACAGGTGGCAGGCTATTGGAAGAGATGCTACCAATCAAATCAGATTCCACCTCACTTTTTGCAACATTATCATTCTCTTCTACCTCAGCCTCATCTCCTTCACTCCATTCTGAACCCTCGCTCTCTTTTTCACCACTTTCTTCAACGTCAACCACATCCAGTTCCTGATCCAGAACCACTGCTCCAGCCCTAAATACCTCTTCAAACTCTTCCTGTTTTTGCATCGGTCTTACCAGTTTTGTTCTATTTGCAAAGGAATTTGGACAGTCTTTAAACACATGACCTTCACACTCACAGAGATTACATTTCCTCACGCTTGTACATTCAGTATATGCATGTCCAGTTTCCTTGCACTTACCACACACCACCTTTGTACAGGCATCCACAAAGTGACCCAGCTCCCCACATCTCCTGCACGGTTTTGGCTGCCCTTGGTAGAACACAAGGCCTCTATTTTCACATAATCCAATCAAAGAAGGAATGTGTTTAAATCCACCATAACCATTTTTTGTCTTCATGCAATGAAACAGGTACTCTCCATGAACAGTTCCAGATGCCATCATCATCCAAGACTTTCTGAAGCTCACCTTTCACTAAACAATACTTAGACAACCATGTCACAACATCTTCCTTCATCACCATCTCATTAAACATGCGAACAATCACAGTCCTATTAATCAATAATAATTGCTTACACTTATATAGCGCTTTTCTGGACACTCCACTCAAAGCACTTTACAGGTAATAGGGACTCCCCTCCACCACCACCAATGTGCAGCATCCACCTGGATGATGCGACAGCAGCAATAGTGCGCCAGAACGCTCACCACACATCAGCTCTCAGTGGGGAGGAGAGCAGAGTAATGTAGCCAATTCATAGAGGGGGATTATTAGGAGGCCATCATTGGTAAGGGCCAATGGGAAATTTGGTCAGGATGCCGGGGTTACACCCCTACTCTTTTCGAGAAACGCCCTGGGATTTTTAATGACCCCAGAGAGTCAGGACCTCGGTTTTACGTCTCATCCGAAGGACGGCGCCTGTTTACAGTATAGTGTCCCCGTCACTATACTGGGGCATTAGGACCCACACAGACCACAGGGTGAGCGCCCCCTGCTGGCACCACTAACACCTCTTCCAGCAGCAACCTTGGTTTTTCCCAGGAGGTCTCCCCTCCAGGTACTGACCAGGCTCACACCACATTAGAAAGATCCATCAGCTTCTGCCATTCAAACATTCTAATTAGGCCCACATCTTTTTTTCTCCTCTATTTTCATCCAAAATTCTTCCAGTAACTTCGCCGATTGAAACTAATGTCAAAACCAATTCCCTTCAGAAAAGTGATTAAGCATTTGACATCTAATGCCTTAATCCTTTCTGTAACACCTTCCTTAAAAAGTCCAACCGTGAAATATCACCCGAGTGAGCCGAACCCTCACCACCCTTATTCACCAAACGTGCGCAAAAGTAACGGCGCATGCCGAATCTACAGGCCGCCATGGCCGTTACAAATGTGTCAAAAGCAAACTAAACCTAAACCGAAACCTCTTCTGTGCACCAAACTCCCCAAAACCCTATTCCCTTAATCTTACACTTATACAAAAACTCCACTCTCGACTTCTGGGTTTAACCCTTTACATCGCCAACGCTGGTTAGAGATTCAGTGTGTCCCAGGCTCAGCGGTTATATAGGACAGGACTCGGTGAGCTGCAGGGGAAACTCGTTGTTCTGCGCTCCCCGTGCGGAATGCGCGTCTCCACCCTCCAGACTCGTCACACCGCCTTCATACTCTACAGCGGGAAAAAAAACTCCCTTTACTGTCTTCATACAGTACATCCCTCTTAAATCCCAGAAACACAGAAACTCCGGGGCGTTTCTGTGAGTCAGTACCGGGTTTCTCTGTTCGAGGTTACAAGCAGAAACAATAAAAGCGCTGAAAGCAGGAAGTTATTTCTGCTCGTAGGCATAAACGTACAAATAAATTTTCTGATTCCTAAAACCTAATAAAATCCATGTACAGTGCCTTGCGAAAGTATTCGGCCCCCTTGAACTTTTCAACCTTTTGCCACATTTCAGGCTTCAAACATAAAGATATAAATTTTTTATTTTATGTGAAGAATCACCAACAAGTGGGACACAATTGTGAAGTGGAACGAAATCTATTGGATTTTTGAAACTTTTTTAACTAATAAAAAAATGAAAAGCGGGGCGTGCAAAATTATTCGGCCCCTTTACTTTCAGTGCAGCAAACTCACTCCAGAAGTTCAGCGAGGATCTCTGAATGATCCAATGTTGTCCTAAATGACTGATGGTGATAAATAGAATCCACCTGTGTGTAATCAAGTCTCTGTATAAATGCACCTGCTCTGTGATAGTCTCAAGGTTCTGTTGAAAGCGCAGAGAGCATCATGAAGACCAAGGAACACACCAGGCAGGTCCGTAATACTGTTGTGGAGAAGTTTAAAGCCGGATTTGGATACAAAAAGATTTCCCAAGCTTCAAACATCCCAAGGAGCACTGTGCAAGCGACCATCTTGAAATGGAAGGAGTATCAGACCACTGCAAATCTACCAAGACCTGGCCGTCCCTCTAAACTTTCAGCTCAGACAAGGAGAAGACTGATCAGAGATGCAGCCAAGAGGCCCATGATCACTCTGGATGAACTGCAGAGAACTACAGCTGAGGTGGGAGAGTCTGTCCATAGGACAACAATCAGTCTTACACTGCACAAATCTGGCCTTTATGGAAGAGTGGCAAGAAGAAAGCCATTTCTCAAAGATATCCATAAAAAGTCTCGTCTAAAGTTTGCCACAAGCCACCTGGGAGACACCCCAAACATGTGGAAGAAGGTGCTCTGGTCAGATGAAACCAAAATCGAACTTTTTGGCCACAATGCAAAACGATATGTTTGGCGTAAAAGCAACACAGCTCATCACCCTCAACACACCATCCCCACTGTCAAACATGGTGGTGGCAGCATCATGGTTTGGGCCTGCTTTTCTTCAGCAGGGACAGGGAAGATGGTTACAATTGAGGGGAAGATGGATGCAGCCAAATACAGGACCATTCTGGATGAAAACCTGTTGGAGTCTGCAAAAGACCTGAGACTGGGACGGAGATTTATCTTCCAACAAGACAATGATCCCAAACATACAGCAAAATCTACAAAGGAATGGTTCACAAATAAACGTATCCAGGTGTTTGAATGGCCAAGTCAAAGTCCAGACCTGAATCCAATCGAGAATCTGTGGAAAGAGCTGAAAACTGCTGTTCACAAACGCTCTCCATCCAACCTCACTGAGCTCGAGCTGTTTTGCAAGGAAGAATGGGCAAGAATTTCAGTCTCTCGATGTGCAAAACTGATAGAGACATACCCCAAGCAACTTGCAGCTGTAATCGCAGCAAAAGGTGGCTCTACAAAGTATTAACGCAAGGGGGCCGAATAATTTTGCACGCCCCACTTTTCATTTTTTTATTAGTTAAAAAAGTTTCAAAAATCCAATAGATTTCGTTCCACTTCACAATTGTGTCCCACTTGTTGGTGATTCTTCACATAAAATAAAAAATTTATATCTTTATGTTTGAAGCCTGAAATGTGGCAAAAGGTTGAAAAGTTCAAGGGGGCCGAATACTTTCGCAAGGCACTGTAAGTCTCCTTTTCGTCCCCAATGCATATAACTGAATATAAATCAGTCAAGTTCAGCTACTTTTCTGATGTATATGAATACACTAGTTCTGGTGCAGCTGTTACAACAAAGATACTGAAGAACTTTTTTTTCATACGAGCTCTTGCCGTTTTTTAAATTGAATATTTTTTTCATTTCGGTAAATCACACGAAACACCAGCAACACTCATCGTAAGCATCTGACCAATCACATTCCTGAATTTTAAAACCATTTAGTATTTATTTTTAACTTGTTTTATTTATTTTTTAATTTTACACACCTGTTTTAAGTATTCTTGCCATTTTTAGCATATTGTAAGTGGATTTTTTTCAAACATTTTATTTTTTAAATCATATCAACCCATTGTAACTTCCCATTGATAATTCCTGAGCTTTATAACTGTGTATTATTTATTTTTACCTTGTTTTATTTTTTATTATTTTACAGAGCTTTTTAATATATTGTGAGCATTTTAGTGTCATTTTCAAATAGGACTATCAATGCTCTTGACTTTTAAACCTGTATTTATTCTGACATTATTCTCTCCACCTGCAGATGAGGGAGGTATTTGATTTTAAATTTGTTGATTTTGGGGGATAATGTACATTCATTTCCTTGTATGTATCACCAGTGGGAAACTTTTTTTGGATGAATTGCATTTTTGGATGAATTGCAATCTTTACTTCAAGGCCTTCAGACTGATATAGAAATGACGGGAGATTTAAATGACACATTTGATAAATCAGACAGGAACAGCATAACATCTAAAATGGCAGAACCCTCTAAAGTACTGAAAAATTTCCGGCACATTCATAATAAATAAAATGTATTGAATTTGAAGCATAAAATTTGCTTTTTTTCCCACCTCACCTCACCTAATGCTATTGCATTAACGAGGCTGAAGTTGGCTTCTTATTCGCCAGCTTCTTCGCGTTTTTCGTTCCATCTTAAATGCTGCTGTTGTGATGTCATGCCGCCTTTCGCCTGTAGATGGCTCTCTACAGTCATTTTTAAAAATACTTATCCGGATGTATTACTGTACATATCCTCAGTAAAGGGGAATATGTAAGTAGAGACTGTCCAAATTGCATTTTTGTATGAAACACATTTCAGAAACACAACTCACAATAATACAATCTGGCATGTTATTCAACGAGTAAATAAGACAAAGGCAAAACATAAGTTCACTGGCACTTTCTGCATATTTTCCACGACCTTGCCTTCTGGTCATAAAAAGTCTCAAACTCTTGGATTTTGCAAGAAATTTTAATATAGCAGTTTTAAATGGGATATTTAGAACATGGCATATGAGAATATATGGTTAACTGAGGATGAGCAGAGGGTGATCACACTTTCTGCTTATTGCTGTGAACCTACCTCCTGGTTATAAAAATGTCTAAAAATTCTGACACAGATGAGTGAGAGACAATGGAAAAGACTATCAAAATCCTGAACTTCAGGACATTGTACTGTACCGTTTTTTAAATACGACCCTCTGAACATGGCATGAGAGAATACATTGTCAAATGGTAAATGCAATGTTTGTTATATTGCTAGGGCCCTCCCTCCTGATTTTAAAATTGTCTCATATTTCTGACATCAAGGTGTGAGACACAATATAACAGACTGTCACAATCCTGAACTTCAGGACATTTTACTGTACCATTTTAAAAATATGACCCTCTGAACATGGCATGGGAGAAAATGGCATGTGAGAATGCATTGGGAAAAGGTGAATGCAATTTCTGCTGATTACAAAATCGTCTCACAATTCTGACACTGAGGTGTGAGACACAATGTAACAGGCACTCATAATCGTGAAGTACAAGAGATTTTACTGTTACGTTTTTTTTAATAATGACCCTCTGAACACAGCATGTGGGGATTTATAGTCAACAAAATAGCACACATTCTGCCAAATTGCTTTGTCCCTCCTTCCTCGTTACCAAAACATCTTAGTATATCGACACTAAGGTAAATATCGGAGTCAACCGATACTGATCAGGGTCTGCTGCTGCTGAGCCCGCAGCCTTCACCATAAGGTCCAATTCCCCAAGCCTGCTGACCATATATGTCTATCCCTTCTCGTCAAAACTCGTATTTTCACAGGGTACCCTTCAGAAATCGCAGTATAGAATGAAAAAAAAAACCTCCAATAGATCTCGGCCGCTGTTGGTGATTTTCCTTTAAAAACAAATGAATGTCTTGAAATTTTACGGAGTGTATCACTTTCACCGAGACCGAGAAGTCTCCACGACCGGTCTTGTACCGCAATGAAATACAGAGCCCGTAGGGGGCAGTAGGCTTGCAAATATAGCTCACTGTGTATATAATGAAGAAGCAGAGATTAGTTCCTCGTCTGCATGTTGCAGAGCCTTACGCTACTCGTACCAGCAGCTGGGGTTTGATCCCTGCACGGGCGATTAGTTGAAAGACCATTTAGCCGGCTGGCTTTTATGTTTCACACTAAATTGAGATCTCGAAACCAAAATAGTTAGAAATATGGAACACAACCGTTGTTCCCCAAGAAGGAAAGCTGTTTTGTACTGACGTCACTCCTTTTGATTTAACCCAGATTGTGAAGACAACTCCGCCCTATCAAAGAAAAATGTTACTCAAAAGTTGGAAAGCACACTCTTAACCCATCTTATATCTGATTCCCGCGATCCGTTCAAAGCTGCTTAGTGTTTCGCAAGCAAATCATTTCAGGGAAGAAACTCAGTTTAGTGAACTACTTTTGTATTTTCACTCATTGAATTTGATATTTGTACTCTCTTTGCATTCTCAGCAATAATAATTCAAAATTACAGTTCGGATTTATTGGAAAACTTCACAAGCATTGTTAGGTTAGGACTTTAAAATTGTATTTTAATATCTTGGTATATTTACCTTCATTTTAATATAGATATAACCATAAATGTTGTTAAGCATATTGTACTTATGTCGTACTTTTTAAACATTTTAGCTGAGGACGCACAGCGACTATTATACCTTGTGATACATGCAAGACATCTGTAAACAAAGATGTAATTACAATAAAATTGGCAATTAACAGAAAACCACAATTTGTGTAATATTATTCCTCGATATCGATGATCAGTTGAAGGATTTGAAGAAACTATCAAAGAAACAGCAGCAATAGCAGATGATTGGTTTTGAACCCATCTTTACACCTCAATAATCCATTTGTCCTCAAAAAAAGAAAAGACAGGCATGTTTCGAGTCTCATAATTATCCTCCTCTCGATCCAAAAGAAACATATACCTTTGATTGCTTCTGTAGTATTTTGGATTTTCTTACAAAGATCTCACGAAGTATTGCCAGGATCTATATTTAGCGTTCGGTAGCGATAACACTGCTGATATTGATTGAGTAAAAATCTATGATGTATTGACAGCTTTATCCGAAGCGAGAAGTCCTTGAACGCCGCTTATGAAGTGTTGGGATCCATACCAAGAAATGCCTTTTGTTTTCTCACCCAAAATACTGCTATTGCATTACACATTACATGAACATTACCAGTTTTGGTAGCTTCTGGGTGCGATTTTCCAAAACTGAAACTAATTACAAAATTATTTAAGATGAACCATGTCCAAAAATTGTAAATCAGGATTAATATAATATCAAATGAAATTACTACAGAAGAAAATGTTTAACTGAAATATGAATAAGACTATGCAAGCCTACAAAATAGAACAATTCAATATTTATAACTTATTTTTTTTATATTTTGAGAAATGGGCTCACAAACTGGAAGACACTAACGTTTCTCTTTGTTAGAGTATGTGAATAACAGTTTAACCCCAAATGTCTGTAATTGTGATTTTGTTAAAATTCCAAAAAAGCATCTATCAATACTAAGAAATTATTAAGAAAGGAAGAAATTGTATTTCATAACCTGTAAGACATGAAGACATTTACAGGTTATATCCTTTGCTTTGTCTTTTAACGCAAGCGTTAAAAACCAGCAGTACTGATGATTTTCATGGACTGATGCACACTTGTTCTGTACAACTCCAGTGATAAAACCTTGTCTGTAAAAATTGTAGAATGTAAAAGGGCGAAACAACGCTCCAACCACAGGAATGGTATCATAAAGGATCATTTTCTTATTTAATACATCCTTTTGAGATGCCTTGTCAACGCACACAGACGTTAGAGCTGAACAAATATTTTGTACACAAGACGGCAGTGCGATATTAGTTTTCCTGTCTTCTTGATGGATTCAGAGGTCCTTGCTCACCACATAACTTTACAGCTAAGGAACAGTAGCTTGGAAAATACCCAACTCAACAAGTGAGCATGTTGGTTGCTCTTGCTCTGAATGCAAGGAGCTGTTTTTTTTTCGCATTAATCATTATTAACCAGAAACAGCTGCACAACTGGTCGCATTTGTGATTATGTCACTTCTCTGCTTCAGCAAGGTCAATAAAAAACTCTGAAAGTAGTAGAGAAAAACTGAATTAAAATCATATTAGCAATTCTGAGCGATATCTGCATACAGGCAATCCAATAAGAACATTGAAATCTTTGAATATCATCTCTCTATATATTGCGCTGCTTTTTACTTGGAGTAAAACTATTGGATTGGAGGAATGCTAACCGCTGGGTTAAAATGTATTGTTGTTATTTGGAGAAATCAATGAACTCGTGATTTTATATGTTTTAAAAGACGGTCATGCACACAGAAAAAAGACAGTGCTGATTATTTTTCTGGAGACGGAGCACTGATGACCTATCCGAGCCAATTGATAAAGCCCACCCAGTGGATACTCTAGCAGAACGTGGAAGAATGTTCACCATTGTAACCAAGGCAACCACAGGAACAACATCAAGAAGCACAATCAATTCCCCATTTAAATCTTTCGTGTAAGGTATGCTATGTGAAAGTATGAAGTAAATCCTCTGATCTCTTTTGAACATGGACAAGGTATTTCTGATGGAGCGCTATGAGCAAAGATTTAATAAACTACTCCTGCCGATAATTCAGCTTGAAGAAGTAAAAGCCTCACAAACAAAAGCAGCTCGCTACCACAGCCAATATTAAATGTACTTGGTGGCACATTACCATGTGCACTGGCTCAAAAGTGATCTCAGCAGATGTTATTCCCTACGTAAAGCTGAAAGCGCTGATGAGCATTTCCATTGAGAAAAAATAAATCTGCCTTGATGTTAAACATAGAGAGCCTGTCTTTTAGACGTTCTCCCTCTAAACACCTTGTGCAGCCTCCCGACAGACTAACAAAAAGCGCATTTTCACCAACTCAATTTATAATACGCCCCTCAAAACTCACAACCAAATAACAATCCATCCGTATATTTGAATTCCAAGATCCATTCAAGGCAACTTGGCTCTTCGCAAGCAAATAATTTCAGGGAAGAATCTCAGTTTAGTCAACTACTGGTGCATTCAGCACACACCTTGCTTTTGCTTGTCAGGGTGGCCGAGTGGTCTAAGGCGCCAGACTCAAGGATGTGTGTCTTTTCAGCTGGCTTGGGTGTTCTGGTCTCCAAATGGAGGCGTGGGTTCAAACCCCACTCCTGACTGCTTCTGTTTTTACCTCTCTTGAATTGTTCCAGTGCTAGCTGACAGTGAATGACTGAAATATAAAAGCAGCAGAAGAAAGCAAGCAACTCAGTGCAATTTGTGAGTATTCTGCACTGTTAAAATGCACAGGTTTTCATACTTTTTGGAATTTGTAGCTCAAGAAGTGACTCCTGTTTCATTTTCTATTCACCAACTCGATTTGCATTCCGCCCCTCACACCTCACAACAGAATAACAAACGGCTTCATGTGCCACACCATTCCCCTGTAGATTCGGTTTGCACTATGAATTAGGCGACCCCAAATGAAATATTTTAGTGTTGGCTCAAATGTGAGGAATTTCATGAACCCTCAAAAAGGAACGCTTTCAGAGAATGCCAGCAATTCAAAGCGTGTAGGCAGCAATTCTGCAATTTATTTTATCGGGGCTGGTGCTTTCCGAGTCGATGGCTCCGCATTAGAAATGAGAAGTGCTGAACTCTAAACATGTTCTTGCCATTACTGCTACTCCTGCTCCTACTCCTTCGTCCTCGAAAAAAGAAAAGACAGGCATGTTTTGAGTCTCAAAATGATCTTCTGGATCCACAAGAAACATGTAAATTTGATTGATTCCGCAGTATTTTGGATGTACTGTACTTATAACTTCCATCGAAGAGAGATTTCATCAGTTGCATGAAATTGAAACTTTCGACTTTTTGTCTGGTATTGAAAATATGTTAAAAAAAAACATAAACAATTTTCTAATGAACAACTCATGAAGTATTGCCAGGATCTATATTTAGCGTTTGGTAGTGATAACACTGCTGATATTGACTGAGTAGAAATCTATGTTGTATTGACAGCTTTATCTGAAGCAAGAAATCCTAGAACGCCATCTATGAAGTTTTAGGATTCATACCAAAAGATGCCTTTTGTTTCCCACCCCAACTGCTGCTATTGCATTACACATTATGTGAACATTACCAGTTTTGGTAGCTTTGGGGCATGATTTTCCTAAACTGAAACTTATTACAAAATTATTTAAGATGAACCATGTCCAAAAATTGTAAATCAGGACTAATTTTAATATCAAATGAAATTACTACAGAAGAAAAGGTTTGATTTATATAACTTATTTTTTTTATTTTTTGAAATGGGCTCACACATTCAGATTCGTTCTCAGTGGTTCTTGCTCACCAAATAACTTAAAAGCTGAAGAAGAATGCTACGAAAAATACTAATCAAAATACAAAATAATAATCATTATTAACCAGAAACAGCAAAAAAACTGGTCACATTTGTGATTATGTCGCTTCTCTGCTTCAGCAAGGTCAATAAAGGACTCTCTGAAAGTAGTAAAACACTAAAGAACTGCAAAACTGAATTCAGAATCATATTAGGAATTCTGAGTGATGCCTGCTTACATGCAATCCAATACGGATGTTGTCTTTAAATAAGAATTCTCTATGTTTCCCTGCCTTTTCCCTGGAGTGAAACTATTGGATTGAAGGAATTCTTATCACAGGTTTACAAGGTGTCGTTGATATTTGGAGAAATCTATGAACTCGTGATTTTTATATACTTTAAATAACGGCCATACGCACAGAATAAAATGACAGTACTGATGATTTTTTCCTGAGACGAAGCACAGATTATCTTTCCAACACAGCTGATAAAGGCAAGCCAATAGATACTCTAGCAGAACATAAAAAAACAGAATCAATTCCCCACTTAGATCTGACATCTGAGGTATGCAATCAGGACTCTGTATTAGCTACTATTGATCCATGCAGGACACAGCACAATTTGAGCCACCACTTAGACCTGGTGCCCTCTTGTCTTGGATGAGATTGGCACAGCGATTGATTACTGGGGATCATCTTCTTCATCCCTGAACTACCTCACTCACACCGAGATCCCTGGCTGTAGTCCCCTTTACCTAAAGTGGGGTCTCCCTCACTGTCATCCACACTGTATCCAGAAGGTGCCGCATCAGAGAGGAGTCTCCCTGTGAACAGAAGAGCAGGTCAGTAATCTCGCTGTCATTCTGACACATACTGGCTTGTCAGAGACTATTTCTCTTCCAGGTAGTGTTTATTTCTAATGACAAAGGCTAATGCAGGCTGGTACAGAGTGTACTACCAAGTCTTATTTATGATAACTCACCTGACACTGTGTCTGGGCTCTGGGGCACAGTTACAGCATCATCATAGTACTCTGGAGCCTCTTCTTTCACAGAAGTCATCAGCTCTCCTGAAGCACACAGAGACAGTTTTACTGTTACACATCAGATATAAAATACAGGGGATCAGGCAACCTGATTATATAATACATTTCAAACCCATTCCATTTTTTTAAATTGAGATGGTGACTGACAACAGTGCAGCCTGTATCAGAACAGAGAAGGCAATGCTTTGTATCCTTGTGAAATATTTGAAGAGGAGCTGGACACTGGCAGCAGAATAAACAGACTCAGTGTGATGTGGTCTGCAGTACATAGAGGAGAGAGACTCAGAGTTTCTGGGATTGGTACAAGGTTTCTCTTTGGGACTGGACTGAAATAACCCACCTGACAAGGCATCTGGACTCTGAGGTATAGTTACAGCATCGTCATAGTACTCTGGGGCCTCTTCTTTCACAGAGGACATCAGCTCTCCTAAAGCACACAGAGCAGAGCTTCACTGTCACTGTCACACATCAGAACACTGATTCACTCGGCGTCAACATGACAGAACAGCAATCACTTGAAAACAATGTTCCACACTCCGTAAGCAAGAACTTCAGTGTTTGCAGTCACCCGATATGCCGATAGTCAAAGGAGCGCAAAACACGAAGCGTCAAAAGACAAGATGAGTTGATGGAAAGAGGGTTGAATTGATGAGCACAAAAGTTCAGCTCGTACAATAGGCAACGAAGGTCCCAGCGTCGTCATCGCACTTGAAAGGACTGCCTTGCAGACCAAGGGCAGTGGGCGGTGCCTGGCAAGAGGGGCAGAGGCGTTAAGACATGATGCCGAGAAGCATGAAGCGCGGGGGATTAGCTCAAATGGTAGAGCGCTCGCTTCGCATGCGAGAGATAGTGGGATCGATTCCCGCATCCTCCAGGTCTGAGTTTGGAGCTCTGGGAGCCCGGTGCTCTAATTTAGCCTCTGCGACTTCTGATAGGTGCTCCTCCGTTGTGGAGAGAATGTCCTTCAGTTGTCAAGCGTTGAAGGGCCACACCTCCTTCCCAACCTCAGTCTGCACTGAGTGCGTCTCCAGCATTTTCTCGTCCAGTTTGTCAGCTTAGCAAGTGAGAAGTATATCCGAGTGAAAACAGTGCTGATAATACTCTCACAAATTGTTAGAAGACGTGCTTTTGATCATCGATTGCTTAACAATCACATTTGTTCGACTTGAGCCATCAAGCTCGTAGTTTTCCTTCAAATCTTGAAAGCTCTCAGTGAGAACATCATAGGCTGCAGGACGCCCCGTAACTTGAGTACTTCAACAGAAAGAAGAGCAGACAGCTCCACAAATATGCGAGGCGCAGAGAGCGCAAGGCGAGCCGCACACGTTTCGGTGGCTGAGAGAGGGCAGTTTTTGCTTTTGCATTTCCCAAGTAAGGACGCATGACAACAAGCGATCGCGGTGCTCATCTACGACATAGTGGTGATGAGTTTTCAGTACGTGTTCTTTTGAACGAGCAATGAGGTTGCCGCCTTGGAGAGCTGACTGCACGCTCTCATTGTGCCACGTGATGAGAATTCGCCAGGCTCGTTCAGTCATTAGTCACATTCCATCGTTTGCCATAAGCAGACGCTGCGAAGTGATGTGGATATCAGTTCCCAGTCTTGTGGAAGAGGAGGAAAAGAGCACACGAGGGCTCGTCCGGGAGTTGAACCCGGGACCTCTCGCACCCTAAGCGAGAATCATACCACTAGACCAACGAGCCACGGCAACATTGGCTATTTCAATCTGTCAGTGAGCTTGAGGATGGGGGAGAGGCGTCATTCGCTCGTCCAGTCAGACCTTCATCAATAAGTCAAGAAAGCCGCAATTACACGGTTGCCTTGCAGACGAAGGGCAGTGAACTTTGCCTGGTAAGAGGGGAACAAGTGGCACTAGGTGACGCCGAGGCATAAGCCCCAGCAAGCGGGTTTGGCTTGTATGGTACAGCGCTTGCCTTGCATGTGGGAAGTAGCAGCATCAATTCCTGCGTTCTCTAGGTGTGTGCTTAGAGCTTGATGTGCTGAAAGGTGTCTTTTAGCCTGTGGTCATGCCTTTCATGGAGAGCATCGTGCAGCTGTCAAGCATTTCGCAGCCACGCCCCCTTTTCATCTTCTCTCTGGCTTAAGCGTCTCCGCCACTCTCTCTTGACATTTCATGTCAGCATGTCAGAAGTCCGAGTGACATTTTTAATGGCTGAGTGAGGGCACGATGCTGAAGCAGAGAGGCCACTTCAGCCAGAGAGACTTGTGCTAGGTGAGATCTGAAAGACGGACTCGCAACAGAAACAGACCAAAAAAGTATCGGTGAGATCAAAAGGCAAATGCAACATCCAGCAGAGGGCGTCGCAAGATTAGTGTATAGGTGACTGAAATTCACGTGAGGCAAACTTTCCGACACATGCACTGCAGCCGGCCTCATTGGCGTAGTAGGTAGTGTGTCAATCTCATAATCTGAAGGTCGTGAGTTTGTTCCTCACATGGGGCAGGGTTGCTTCCTCTCTTGCTCTTTTCAGACTCTTGTGCCAACTGTTCACTCATAACCACGTCTGGAATGCGTGACCTTTACACGGGCGAGAAGCAACGCCGCATCCCTTTCCTAAAGAACATTCACATTCAGAAATAAGTCAAGAAATTTGCCATTACTTTCGCTCGCGCTGCTGTCGGCCTGCCCATGTTGCCAAAGAAAGATTCACTCGGCGTCAACATGACAGAACAGCGATCACTTGAAAACAATGTTCCACACTCCGTAAGCAAGAACTTCAGTGTTTGCAGTCACCCGATATGCCGATAGTCAAAGGAGCGCAAAACACGAAGCGTCAAAAGACAAGATGAGTTGATGGAAAGAGCGTTGAATTGATGAGCACAAAAGTTCAGCTCGTACAATAGGCAACGAAGGTCCCAGCGTCGTCATCACACTTGAAAGGACTGCCTTGCAGACTAAGTGCAGTGGGAGGTTGGTGTTTTGAGACGGAGGCATTGGGATGGTGGGCTGAGATCTATTCTTCTTAAGGAATTCTTCATCGTGAAAGATCGGTCCACAGGTCATCCAAAGAACTCAGGGAATCATGTGCTACTGAAGGGAGTGAAGTGCTGAAACACATGACATGCCCCCTTGATCTCACATGCACAATTCTGCTGCAACATGCACAGCTACCGTCCACACCAGGCAGTGGGGCTTCAGCAGAATTTGCTACACCACCTGCAATTACATATCCAGCTGCACACATATACATGGCCCCTCTGTCCTTTTCAGGATCTCAAAAAAAGCAAAAAGCATAGCGTGGTTTTCCTGCCACCTGATTGACCTCATCTCCCTCAGAATATGCCCCGCCACATTCATTGCTGAAGCAGGACGTAGGCTAACGGACATGTCAGAACAGTGAGGTTCAACGATCTCTCCAAAATATTGTGGTTGTAGTGGAAGAGATATGTTTTAAATTGTACCTTGGTATTTCAAACTCTCTCTAGAATGTTTTCCATTTCTATTTTATTTTGACAGGAACTGTTAAAAGGCTAATGACACTAGATGAAAAGAGAAGAAAGAAAACACAACGTTTCAGCCGTGGAGCCTTCTTCAGGTGTGAGGGCTCCACGGCTGAAATGTTGTGTTTTCTTTCTTTTCTTTTAAGCATGGAATAGACCTATTACTTGTTCCTTTGCAGCCTACACATGGTGACGCAGCTCCCCACCTGAACTGCTAATGATACTAGATGCCTGGTAGTTTGTGGTACTTGGTTATTGTCTTATGTTTGCTCAAACTGCATATGTGTTGTAGCGGCGAGGCTTATTAATAAGAAAGAATTAAGTGTTCTGAGCCTTCCCAAATGAGGCCCCATCTCTGTTCATCTCTGTGGTGCAGCCACAGAGAAACTATTCATGCAGGCTGATTTAAGGTTTCCTTTGATAAGGGACAGCTCCCAAAGGGGGATGCACTTAGCTAAGCCTGGCTATCATGATCAATGGTCATCCATTGGCGCCTATCTGTCTAGGGAGTGCCAGATGGACTGCATTCCTAGGTGTCAGGAGTAAATGACTCATATCTCACCTTGATCAACCAATCAGGGACTGGTAGGGCCAAGTAACCCACGTGGGACTCTGATGCCCATGGAACGTTCAGCCAATCAACGAGCTGGAGTTCCTCCAGGTAAAAACAGGCAACACAGAGAGCCTGTAGTAAGATTCAGGAGAATTCTGTGGACTTTTCTAAAGGGAATTCAAAGGAGAATTCCAGGGCAGGACGGCCCAGGAGCAGAAGGCTCCCAAGGGCAGGACATTCTCACAGCGCACCTCCTGACCATCTTGAGACTCAGCCCGGACAACCACGGAACGGCCAGTGTGTCCGAGTGCCAGAACTTTCCTTTGTTCTAAGAGTCTAGAGCGGAGGTTGCCAGAGAGTAACCAGAGGATCCACCCGAGGTTAGCACCAGCAGCAGGCCTCGTGAACAGGTCGGAACTGTGGACAGCTGAATCACTATTCAGAACTAGCGCTTCATCAGGAACGAACCGGTCTTTTTCCTGACTTGCTGGGACCCACAGTCATCTTTTCTCCTGTGCGCAAACTTTGCTAGTTAAAGCCAACACTAACCAGCCGGTCAGTGAGCATCAGCACCACACCGTCACAAGCCGCACAGCACAGCCTGGCACCGAGCCAGAGAGCGCGGATTGGACAGCAACAGCCTGCAACTGTTTCTTTGAGTCTGCAGGAGATCTGAATCCCCAGAGATTGGATGAGTATTCAACTTCACTGCATTACAGCTAGAGAATTCAATTGTTATCCCAACCAGTTGATATCACTTTAATTCCTAAGAGTTATGTACTTGTTTTGAGAATCTAATATAGAAGTTATAACCAAGTTCATTTACGAAACGGTCTAAATGAATGATATATTGAACGTATGTCCTTTTGATATGTGTAACACTTTGTATCTGACTGAATATATACCTTTTGTATTCTGATAACCCTCTCGATAAGATCTGTTAGGTTTATATGCATATTCTATGTATTAATAAATGTATCCTCGTGTATTAGTACCTGTGTGTGTGCGTTGTTCGAGTTATGTCGCATGGTTGGATTCTAAAGCCATCAAAAGAATCAATTTTGTGATTTACTGCTACAATTAATAATTGTCCCAGTAAATGCCCAAACCCTACAGAACTGGTGCCTTCAGAGAGCACACTACAGTGTGATTGCATATTTTTGTGTATTTTCATATGTCAATATTTAATTCACTCACATTCCTTTATGCTTGGAAGGAAGGCAGATTGGATTTGGCACAGGACGCCTGCTCATATATGTTGATCTTTGTTGGGCTGGAAAAACAATGATAAAAAGTGAATGAAAAAAGATCTCTCCAACATTTCCCTTCTCTTGGCCATGGTTACACTGCCCTTTCTTTCCATCTTTTGTCCTTCTACAAAGATTCCAGGGCTCTTTATCCACCATAATATCAGAAGCCAAAAATAACCATCTAATGTGTAAACAGCATTTGTAATGTTGGTAGCTGGAAGAGGTTAAGTATGTTTGCAAGACCTAGTTGATTACACCACAGACTTACCTTGTTTTTTTTCTCTTTTAAAGGCTGTGCTGGACTGTACCACTATCATAGAAGATTTTTTTCAAGACACATCGCAGTTCCATAGTAGAGTTTATCAACAGTAGAATTCCATAGGACATTATTTATCAACATCTAACATTACCCAGTGTGAGACTCTGCCAGTAAACCTCAGAGCATTGAGTTCTCCACTAGTGAAGATGGCTTTCTGAAGTCATGAAATCCACTGCTGGGATGCCTGAGAGACAGTGATTGAATCCTGGCTGGAATTAGGCTCTCTGTTAGTGTTGATCTGTGGGAATTATGTGGTAAAAAGGGAAAACTCCTTTACTTTAGTCACTTTGAAAGTTCAAATGTACAGATCTTCAGAAACCCCAGTCTGAAGGGTGAAGCAGGTTCTGCTCAAGGAGTTGCCTGCGTTTTGCTCCATTCAATCCAAGCAGATAGTCCAACATTTGCCTTTTCTTGGCCATGATTACACTGCCCTTTCTTTCATCTTTGTACTTCTACAAAGATTTCAGGACTCTTAATCCACCATAATATCAGAAGCCAAAATTAACCTTCTAACATGTACAAATCATTTGCAGTGAAAGGAGGTGGAAGGGTTTAAGAATGTTTGTAAGACCTGGTTGATTACCACACATAGACATACTTTGTTGTCAGTTTTTTTTCTCTTTGAAAGGCTATAGGAGGGGTTTGATGGACTGTACCACTATCATAGAAGATATTTTTCTTCTAAGGACACTTATGTAGCGGCAAGGTGTATTTAAAATACAGGAATTAAGTTTGCTGCTCCCTTGCCAGTCCCTCTCTCCCTCATCTCAGTGCAGCTGGATACAGAGAGGCCATTCCATCTGGTTCACATTTAAGGTGTTTTGCTAGCTGATAGAGTTTCCTGATAAGGAACAGCTCCCAAGGCTGAGATTCATCAGCCACCCTAATAAATGGTCATCTCTGGCGCCTTACTGTCTGGGAGATTCCATGGGAGAGGCTCATCCCAAGGTTTACAACCCTAAGGTCAGAGGTCACTGTTACTCATCCTCCACCTCAATCAGCCAATCAGGAACTGGTAGGGCAGGGTAACCCCACGTGGGTCTCGAATGCCCGCGGAACTTTAAGCCACTGAACTACCGTAGTTCCTCCAGATAAAACAGGCAGCACAATGCCCAGAAGGTGCCCCTAACAAAAAGATCTGCCCAAGGTTAGCCCAGCTGACAGCCTCGTGAACCACCGGTACTCCACCGCCAAAGCTCGCCTGATCAACGAGTGAACTACGGTCGGAACTGTCGACAGCTGAATCTCAGGATTCAGGGCTAGCGCTACATCGGGAACGAACTGGTCTTCTTCCCATCTAAAGAGTGTGACTGGCTTGGACCCGCAGTCACTTTCCATATGCACAAGCTCTGCTAGTTTCAGCCAACACTAACTAGCCGGTCTTCAAAGAGCATCAGCAGCGCATCGCAGCAGGAATCTCTCCCTCCTCTCCTTCTCGCCAGCCGCACCGGCCACTGCCTGGCACCGAGCCAGAGAGTGCCGATTGCACACAGCAACAGCCTGCCACTACTTCTTTGTGTCCGCGGGAGATCTGAATCCACACAGATCGGATGAGTATTCAACATTCTGCATTACAGTTCGAGAATTCAATTGTTACCTCAACCACAATTGATATCAATCTAATACCTATGAGTGATGTACTTGCTTTTGAGTATCTAGTGTAGAAGTTGTAATCCCAGTTCATTTACGAAACAGTCTAAATGAATGGTATACTGAATGTATGTCCCTCTTGGTTTGGAACTCTTCATGATTTAATATATACCTTTTGTATTCTGCTAACCCACACTCTTAAGATCTGTTATGTTTATATGCACATTTTATGTATTAATAAGTGTATTAGTATCTGTGTGTGTGCGTTAATGAGTTAACTCACAAGGTCGGTTTTCTAATAGCCATCAAAGAATCATTTTGTGACTTACTGCTACAATTAATAATTGTCCCAGTAAATACACAAAACCCCTACACATTCATGGAAACCAATATTTACCTGCTAATCCAGAATGCAGCAGAGAACAGTTGGACAGAAGGTTAGTATTTGTCGATACTGCATCACAGAAGTCAGTCTCTTCCCCCTCATTATGCAGGCTGACTTGTTGAACGATGAACTGTCCTCCAGTGACAGTCAGCTGCAATCACTGACTCAGACATGGTGTTGATCCATTGATGGCACTTTGGCTGATTTGGTTAACATGCTTTCCTCTTAAAACAGGAGATGCTGAGTTCAAATCCCAGCAGTGCTTGTCTTACAAAATGAATCACTATGGATGATTACGTACAGCTTGATTTTGTTTAACGCAAGTTTTCATTTTCTTTCTGGAACAACTTGCTTTTCATGAAATTCATACAGCTTTTGAAAGATGAAATACAAATCTTGCCTTGTATATCGCAGGCTGGTAAGAAAAAAGCATTATTTTCTTTTTTTAAGCTTGCAAATGGAGAAAAGGGACACATGTGAGTCTCTGTTAATTGAAAGGTTAGTGGTTTGAGCCCACCCAGAAATGCACTTCTCATTATTGCAATGTAAACCTCATCTCTACTTATTCGGATTTCTTAGCAAAACCTTAACCCACTTGATATTTGCAAGACATGTGAATGTTTTTGTTAAACAATTAAGTATGTAAGTCAATATCACTGGGAATGGCCAATAATGACCAACATTCAAGGACATCATATTCAGCCAAGGACTGAACGGCTGGCAGAAGAATTCATTTATGCTCTTGATGCATCCTTAGTTAGAATATTTAAAATTACGACACAGATTTGTTGGAGAACTTGACAAGCAAAAAAGACAGTTGGACAGCATGATTATGTTAGGACTGTACATTTGTATTTTAATACTTTTGTATATTTATCTTAATTTTAATATACATGTAACCATAAGTGCTGTTCTATGTAAATAAATTTTGTTGTATTTTATCATATTTTAGCTGAGGGCACAAGGGGGTATATTATACCTTTCGAAACTTCCAAGACAACTACAGTATAACAGAGGCTCATACTTTAATATAATTTGCTTTAAAAGAAAACCACAATTTGTACGATATCATCCCTCAATATCGACGTTCAAATGAAGGATTTAAAGAAGCAACAGCGATAGGAGAGTACATTGATTTTGGACCAATGTTTGCATCTGAACAATCCTTCCTCCTGGAAAGAAGAAAAAACAGGTATGTTTTGAGTCTCATGATGATGCTCTTCTGGATAAAAAAAACAGTGCAAATTTGTTTCGGATGTATTTTAGATAAAATTATAACTGTCATCGAAGAGAACTTTGATCAGTTGAATGCAGTTGAAACTTTTGACATTTTATATGATGACAGGACGTACATTTAGGACTCAGTACCGATAACGCTGCTGCTATTGATGGAGTAGAAATAAGTGTATTGGCAATTTTATCTGAGGCAAGAAGTACTAGAACACCTCCTATAAAAATGTTAGGATTCAGAGCAAGAAATATTTTTCCACTTCACCCAATGGTATTGCATTAACGAGGCTGAAGCTGGCTTCTTATTCGCCAGCTTCTTCTTCTGCCTTAAATGCTGCTGCTGTGATGTTATGCCGCCTTTCGCCTGTAGATGGCTCTTTACAGTAATTTTTAAAAGTACTAATCGGGATGGATTACTGTATTTATCCTCAGTAAATGGGAATATGTAAGTAGTGACTATCCAAATAACATTTTTGTGTGAAACACATTTCAGAAAATTGTAAACCAATTTTCAAAACTCACAGTAACACAAACACAATAAGTAAATAAGACAAAACAGAAGTTCACAGGCACTTTCTGCATATTTACCACGACCTTGCCTTCTGACCATAAAAAGTCTTAAAATCTTGCATTTTACAAGAACTTTTTAATATAAATGGGACGTCTAGAACATGGCATATGAGAATATATGGTTAACCGAGGATGAGCAACGGGTGATGGCACTTTCTGCTTCTTGCTATAAACCTACCCCCTGGTTATAAAAACATCTAAAAATTCTGACACTGAGGTGTGAGAGACAATGGAACAGACTATCAAAATCCTGAACTTTAGGAAATTTTACTGTGCCATTTTTTTAAATATGACCCTGTGAACATGGCATGTCCCTCCTTCCTCATTATCAAAACATCTCAATGTTCCGACACTATGTACATTGGTAATTACAACACTTCACTGTTGCATTTCTGAGTTGTGACATTGTGAACATGGCATGTTAAAGTATATAGACAATCTAGATCAGAACAGGCTTAATGCAATTCATAGTGATTTATCATTTTCTTACTTTCTAAATGAAAAAAAAAATTCAGTGATTATGACACTTCGGTATGACATAAAATATGCTTCAATGACAGAATAAATAATCATGGAAAAAATACCCACAGTAGACATTCATATTTGTGATTATAGGAAATTTAAATATCAGGTGAGTAGCTGCGTCAGCATGCGTAGGCTGCAAAGGAACAAGTAAAGGGTTATTCCATGCTGAAAAGAGAAGAAAGGAAACACAACGTGTTGGCCGTGGAGCCTTCTTCAGGTGTGAGAAAGACAAGGCAGTATGCAAAGATCATTTTCTTTTTATCTTTGCTGACTGCAGTTTATCTTTGATGACAACATCAAAGACATTAAGGAATTCTTACGGCTAACAGCTCCACATCAACTTCCTTCTATAACTAACCTCATCAGATCTCTCAACTCCCAACTCTTCCAGTTTCTCACTTCAGAGAAGGATAAAAAACTCAATCATCCTCTACAGAGAAAAACCATCAACACCCCTACCACCTCCACCAATCCTAACCTTGTTGTTACTATACCCTCTGACCTTTCCCTTTCACCCCTTTGCATCCTCAGCTAACATATTTTAATATTACAACACAATTACAACAGATTGTACAGTATTTACAGTTTAAAATTAGGGTAAATATGTCAAAATATCAAAATCCAGATGCACAGTGCTAACAAAACAATGCTTGTCAAGCTCTCAAACAAATCTGCGTTGTATTTTTAAAATATTTCAGCAGAGGATGTGAGGGGAGTATAAATGACGATTAGACGATCATTTTCCTTGGGTGAATATGGTTTTCTGGGGAGTTGCGATGTTGGGCATTATTGGACATTTTTGACACGTGTTGAACAGTCGCATCTCCTACAAATATTAAAATGGCTATGGTTTAGCTGAGAAATCCAATCGACCTATGCAAAAACAATGTTTACATCGCAAAAAAAAACACGTCCCTGGGTGGACTTGAACCACCAACCTTACGGTTCATAGCCGAACGCGCTAACCGATTGCACCACAGAGACTGACTGGTGGAGTCTTTTCTCGAATCAAAAAAAAATCTCTTACCGTTCTTTTTGCCAGCCGGTAATATTTCTTCTGCACTGATAACCAAGAACTGAATTTCATGTTTCGCAAGCTGTGTGAATTTCATCAAAAAACAAGTTTTCCAGAAAGGAAATGAACACATGCATTTAACGAAATCAAGCCCTTTGTGAGTGCCCAAAATGGTAAGATCTATACTACAAGATAGGAAGAAATACACGGCTGGGATTTGAACATAGGTTCTTTTGTTTAATAGAAAGGTGCTTTAACCAACGAAGCTATGGTGACAAGATAACCATCACCTTTAACAGCTACTTGGACACACCGCTCTGAGACATCTGCGTTCAGAAAGCGCTGAAACTGCTCTCAGAGAAAATTGCCTCTTTTACATACAGTAGCAGCCCCGACACTGAGAAACGAAGAGAAATGGCTTTTATTGGGCATTTTTCATGTCCAATGCGTTTGACATCTCCCAAGGGCGACAGAGTTCTTTTGCGACACTATTTCTTCTTCTTTTTTCTTGCTGTACGTTTTGATAAAAAACGAAAAATCGTGCAAGGGAAAAATGTATTTTTTTCATAGAGAAAATGTGCACCAGGAAATGTTGTGTTGAGAAGAAGTGATTTAACATGATACGTGACCTAATTTATCGGAGCAAATGCTCACCCAGCAAGGTCTGGAGAAGTTGGAGAGTCTGGGGGATGTGATAATTATACGGTGTGGTGGAAGAAAACAGTCTTTCTTTGAATTCTCAATCAATCGGAATTTCGGAATCGGAATCGAAATTTTAGACGTGGCGGTGGATTACTAGTAGCGACGCTGAGCACACTATGAGGGAATTCAGGTTATGTGAAATGCCAGCGGTTTAATAAATAACGCATCTGATTTCGGATCGTAAGATTGTAGGTTCGACTTCTACCTGGCTCGTTTAAATTTTATTCGAGCTCCTCAGTAATATCTTTTATGTAATGAACCGCACCTGAAAGCAAACATTGGGTCTGTTTCCTTTGTTTTCCAGCATGAAATAGCAAATCGTTACAAAAAGTACCTGCTATTGTCCAATAGCGGGTTTTTTTTCAAATTACATTTTCAGGCTTCAGACACTTTTTAATAAAACAAAAGTGTCCGGAAACTCCCTAACTTTCAGGTTTGCTTGAACCTGTATTAAAAGAAGTTATTTTAAACTTCCGGGATTCCATTCTCTGATGTAGCTGTCTCTAAAGACAGAGGTGATGTTTCGCAGATTTGAACTGTGCCTTCTCTCTTGTGTTCAAGGGTATTCGCTGTGTGAGACCCTAACTGCGTGTCCTGTAGGGTTCTATTGTGTTTAGATTATCTATGTGGTGTACAGATAGAACTCAACTACATGGTGTGAATTCCGTGTTCAGGACCAACAGAACCTGATAAACTAATAGCAGACCTCGACGCGATTTGAACACGCAGCCTTCTAATGTGGAGTCAGACATGCTACCTTTGCGCCACAGATATCAGCAATTTTGAAATCCCCAAAGGAGACAAATCAGCTTCACAAAAAATTCTCCTGTGAAGCGCGCCGCTCTTCCGAAGAGAGTCTCTTCTTCCCAGACCACATTTTATTCTTCCTGCGCAGCTCTTGTGCAGGTGTTGTTCTCGATAACAGATCCAGGAACACTGACTGTTTTTCTATTTTTTTTAAATCAAATACCCCATGGTGCAACGGTAGCACGTCTGACTCTAAATCCCGAAGTTATTTTTCAAAGTATATCGGAGTCAACTGACACTGATCAGGTTCTGCTGCTGCTGAGCCCGCAGCCTTCACCATAAGGTCCAATTCCCCAAGCCTTCTGACCTTATATGTAAATCCCTTCTCGTCAAATTTCGTATTTTCACAGGGTACCCTACAGAAATCGCAGTATAGAATGAAAAACTCCAGTAGATCTCGGCCGCTGTTGGTGATTTTCCTTTAAAAACAAATTAACCTCCGGAAATTTTACGGAGTGTATAACTTTCACCGAGACTGAGAAGTGTTAAGCTGTACATGGGTTTTTGTGGCTCGGTTGTTAACCAAAAGGGTGGTGGTTTGAGCCCTCTCAGGGACACTATGAGCCTTTTAATGTACACACCAGTCTCACTTCATCTCCACAGCCGGTCTTGTACCACAATTAAATACGGAGCCCGCAGCGGGTAGTAGGCTCGCAAATATAGCTCACTGTGTATATAATGACGAAGCAGAGGTTAGTTTCTTACCTGCATGTTGCAGAGCCTTACGCAACTCGTACCATTAGCTGAGGTTTGATCCCTGCACGGGCTATTAGTTGAAAGGCCATTGTAAATGATGTGTAAGAGATTTATCCAGCTGGCTTTTATGTTTCACACTAAATTGAGATCTTGAAACGAAAATAGTTAGAAATATGGAACACAACCGTTGTTCCCCAAGAAGGAAAGCTGTTTTGTACTGACGTCACTCCTTTTTATGTAACCCAGATTGTGAAGACAACTCTGCCCTATCAAAGGAAAATGTTACACAAAAGTTGGAAAGCACACTCTGAACCCATCTGTATATTTGATTCCCGCGATCTGTTCAAAGCTGCTTAGTGCTTCGCAAGCAAATCAAATCATTTCAGGGAAGAAACTCAGTTTAGTGAACTACTTTTGTATTTTCACTCATTGAATTTGATCTTTGTATTCTCTTTGCATTCTCAGCAATAATATTTCAAAATTACAGTTCAGATTTATTGGAAAACTTCACAAGCATTATTAGGTTAGGACTGTACAATTGTTTTTTAATATCTTGGTATATTTACCTTCATTTTAATATAGATATAACCATAAATGTTGTTAAGCATATTGTACTTTTGTCGTACTTTTTAAAACATTTTAGCTGAGGACACACGGCGACTATTATACCTTGTGATACATGGAAGACATCTGTAAACGAAGATGTAACAATAAAATTGGCAATTAACAGAAAACCACAATTTGTATAATATTATTCCTCGATATCAATGATCAATTGAAGGATTTGAAGAAACTATCAAAGAAACAGCAGCAATAGCAGATGACTTTGGTTTTGAACCCAACTTTACACCTCAATAATCCATTTGTCCTCGAAAAAAGAAAAGACAGGCATATTTTGAGTCTCATAATTATCCTCTTCTCGATCCAAAAGAAACGTTGATTGCTTCTGTCCTTTTTTGGATTTTCTTACGAAGATCTCACGAAGTATTGCCAGGATCTATATTTAGTGTTCGGTAGCGATAACACTGCTGATATTGATTGAGTAAAAATCTATGATGTATTGACAGCTTTATCTGAAGCGAGAAATCCTCGAACGCCGCTTATGAAGTGTTGGGATTCATACCAAGAAATGCCTTTTGTTTTCCCACCCAAAATGCTACTATTACATTACACATTATGCAAACATAACCAGTTTTAGTAGCTTCTGGGCGCGATTTTCCAAAACTGAAACTAATTACAAATTATTTAAGATGAACCATGTCCAAAAATTGTAAATCAGGATTAATATAATATCAAATGAAATTACTACAGAAGAAAATGTTTAACTGAAATATGAATGACTATGCAAGCCTACAAAATAGAACAATTCAATATTTATAACTTATTTTTTTATTTTTTGAGAAATGGGCTCACAAACCGGAAGACACTAACGTTTCTCTTCGTTAGAGTATGTGAATAACAGTTTAACCCCAAATGTCTGTAATTGTGATTCTGTTAAAATTCAAAAAACCATCTATCAATAGTAAGAAATTATTAAGAAAGGAAGCAATTGTGTTATTTCATAAACTGTAAGACATGAAGACATTTACAGGTTATATCCTTTGCTTTGTCTTTTAACGCAAGCATTCAGGATCCAAGCCCATGTTCGGACGGTTGTGTTTCTCTTGTAATCATCAAATGGCATTGTTTTGTCCGTCAGTTCCTTCTCGAGTTGTACCATGGATATTTTATGCCATCAATACTTTTCATGCTCTTTTGCATTTTCCTTCACATCCGGAAAAAAACACTCAAGGCGTTCTTGTCACTGTGCTACACAGTACAGGACACACAATGAGGAATTCGCGCAGCTTTCAGCTCAGTGCGGAATCCAGATGGAGGACTCGCTCGGTGAATGATCTCTCAGGAAAACCCGGGTGAGATTCAACATCCCGGGTGAGGTTTTTCTGCAACAGCCATGACAAGTGTGAAGACGTTCTCTGGATTTCCTGAATGTGACTTTAAATTAGTTCACATTCTTTGGTAGTTAACAGAACTAAATGCTTTGGAGGTACATTTAAAACTGCAGAGAACACTGTAGCACTTCGAGTTTAATTGTGTAAACCTGGCTCTCTATGAGCACGAGCAAAGAGTTCTCACTCAACAGAAGACAGCAATGTGAGCACAGTAACATAAAGCACTTGGAGATGCCTGGGATTGAACCCAGGACCTCATACATGCAAAGCATATGCTCTACCACTGAGCTACATCCCCCACATAAAAGGCTGTGGAAGTGACTTAGAGATGTGCAGGTGCTCACAGAACACAATCCATCTTTTGCATCTTTTAAGTGCTCTTGATTAAACTATGCATAGAAAAACAGCAGTACTGATGATTTTCATGGACTGATGCACACTTGTTCTGTACAACTCCAGTGATAAAACCTTGTCTGTAAATATTGTAGAACGTAAAAGGGTGAAACAATGCTCCAACTACAGGAATGGTAACAGAAAGGATCATTTTCTTATTTAATACATCCTTTTGAGATGCCTTGTCAACGCACACAGACGTTAGAGCTGAACAAATATTTTGTACACAAGACGGCAGTGCGATATTAGAATTCCTGTCTTCTTGATGGATTCAGACTCCTTCTCAGAGGTCCATGCTCGCCAAATAAGTTTACAGCTCTAGCGGCAATGCTTGTTAATAAGACAGAATTAAGCGTTGCTGTGCTTTCCTAAATGAGGCCCCATCTCACTCTCCCTCTCTGTGGTGCAGCCACAGAGAAAGTATTCATGCAGGCTGATTAAAGATGTTTTCTTTTGATAAGGGACAGTTCCCAAACGGAGATGCACTTAGCTAAGCCTGGCTATCATGATCAATGGTCATCCATTGGCACCTATCTGTCTAGGGAGTGCCGAATGGACATCTGGACTGCATTCCTAAGTGTCAGGAGTAAGTGACTCATATCTCACCTTCATCAACCAATCAGGGATTGCCAGGGCGTGGTAACACCACGTGGGTCTCCAATGCCCGCCAAACTCTCAACCAATCAGCACACATCTGTGTCTTGGTCAAAAAGGGAGCAAAAGAGTAGCTCGGAAAATACCCAACTCAACAAGCAAGCGCGTTGGTTGCTCTTGCTCTTAATGCAAGGAGCTGTTTTTTTTCCGCATTAATCATTATTAACCAGAAACAGCTGCACAACTGGTCGCATTTGTGGTTATGTCACTTCTCTGCTTCAGCAAGGTCAATAAAAGACTCTGAAAGTAGTAGAGAAAAACTGAATTAAAATCATATTAGCAATTCTGAGCGATATCTGCATACAGGCAATCCAATAAGAATGTTGAAATCTTTGAATATCATCTCTCTATATATTGCGCTGCTTTTTACTTGGAGTAAAACTATTGGATTGGAGGAATGCTAACCGCTGGGTTAAAATGTATTGTTGTTATTTGGAGAAATCAATGAACGCGTGATTTCATAATCACGTTTTAAAAGACGGTCATGTGCACAGAAAAAAGACAGTGCTGATTATTTTTCTGGAGACGGAGCACTGATGACCTATCCGAGCCAATTGATAAAGCTCACCCAGTGGATACTCTAGCAGAACATGGAAGAACGTTCACCATTGTAACCAAGGCAACCACAGGAACAACATCAAGAAGCACAATCAATTCCCCATTTAAATCTTTCGTGTAAGGTATGCTATGTGAAAGCATGAAGTAAATCCCCTGATCTCTTTTGAACATGGACAAGGTATTTCTGATGGAGCGCTATGAGCAAAGATTTAATAAGCTAGTCCTGCCGATGATTCAGCTTAAAGAAGTAAAAGCTTCACAAACAAAAGCAGCTCGCTACCACAGCCAATATTAAATATAATTGGTGGCACTTTACCATGTGCACTGGCTCAAAAGTGATCTCGGCAGACGTTGTTCCCTACGTAAAGCTGAAAGCGCCAAAGAGCATTTCCATTGAGAAAAAAAAAATCTGCCTTGATGTTAAACATAGAGGGCCGGTCTTTTAGAAGTTCTCCCTCTAAACACCTTGTGCAGCCTCCCGACAGACTAACATAAAGCGCCTTTTCACCAACTCAATTTATAATACACCCCTCAAAACTCACAACCGAATAACAATCCATCCGTATATTTGATTTCCAAGATCCATTCAAGGCAACTTGGCTCTTCGCAAGCAAATAATTTCAGGGAAGAATCTCAGTTTAGTCAACTACTGGTGCATTCAGCACACCACTTGCTTTTGCTTGTCAGGGTGGCCGAGTGGTCTAAGGCGCCAGACTCAAAGATGTGTGTTTTTTCAGCTGGCTTGGGTGTTCTGGTCTCCAAATGGAGGCGTGGGTTCAAATCCTGACCGCTTCTGTTTTTACCTCTCTTGAATTGTTCCAGTGCTAGCTGACAGTGAATGACTGAAATATAAAAGCAGCAGAAGAAAGCAAGCAACTCAGTGCAATTTGTGAGTATTCTGCACTGTTAAAATGCACAGGTTTTCATACTTTTTGGAATTTGTAGCTCAAGAAGTGACTCCTGTTTCATTTTCTATTCACCAACTCGATTTGCATTCCGCCCCTCACACCTCACAACAGAATAACAAACGGCTTCATGTGCCACAGCATTCCCCTGTAGATTCGGTTTGCACTATGAATTAGGTGACCCCGAATGAAATATTTTAGTGTTGGCTCAAATGTGAGGAATTTCATGAACCCTCAAAAAGGAACGCTTTCAGAGAATGCCAGCAATTCAAAGCGTGTAAGCAGCAATTCTGCAATTTATTTTATCGGGGCTGGTGCTTTCCGAGTCGATGGCTCCGCATTAGAAATGAGAAGTGCTGAACTCTAAACATGTTCTTGCCATTACTGCTACTCCTGCTGCTACTCCTTCGTCCTCGAAAAAAGAAAAGACAGGCATGTTTTGAGTCTCAAAATGATCTTCTGGATCCACAAGAAACATGTAAATTTGATTGATTCCGCAGTATTTTGGATGTACTGTACTTATAACTTCCATCGAAGAGAGATTTCATCAGTTGCATGAAATTGAAACTTTCGACTTTTTGTCTGGTATTGAAAATATGTTAAAAAAAACATAAACAATTTTCTAATGAACAACTCATGAAGTATTGCCAGGATCTATATTTAGCGTTTGGTAGTGATAACACTGCTGATATTGACTGAGTAGAAATCTATGTTGTATTGACAGCTTTATCTGAAGCAAGAAATCCTAGAACGCCCTCTATGAAGTTTTAGGATTCATACCAAAAGATGCCTTTTGTTTCCCACCCCAACTGCTGCTATTGCATTACACATTATGTGAACATTACCAGTTTTGGTAGCTTCTGGGCATGATTTTCCTAAACTGAAACTTATTACAAAATTATTTAAGATGAACCATGTCCAAAAATTGTAAATCAGGACTAATTTTAATATCAAATGAAATTACTACAGAAGAAAAGGTTTGATTTATATAACTTATTTTTTTTATTTTTTGAAATGGGCTCACACATTCAGACTCGTTCTCAGTGGTTCTTGCTCACCAAATAACTTAAAAGCTGAGGAAGAATGCTACGAAAAATACTAATCAAAATACAAAATAATAATCATTATTAACCAGAAACAGCAAAAAAACTGGTCACATTTGTGATTATGTCGCTTCTCTGCTTCAGCAAGGTCAATAAAGGACTCTCTGAAAGTAGTAAAACACTAAAGAACTGCAAAACTGAATTCAGAATCATATTAGGAATTCTGAGTGATGCCTGCTTACATGCAATCCAATACGGATGTTGTCTTTAAATAAGAATTCTCTATGTTTCCCTGCCTTTTCCCTGGAGTGAAACTATTGGATTGAAGGAATTCTTATCACAGGTTTACAAGGTGTCGTTGATATTTGGAGAAATCTATGAACTCGTGATTTTTATATACTTTAAATAACAGCCATACGCACAGAATAAAATGACGGTACTGATGATTTTTTTCTGAGACTAAGCACAGATTATCTTTCCAACACAGCTGATAAAGGCAAGCCAATAGATACTCTAGCAGAACATAAAAAAAACAGAATCAATTCCCCACTTAGATCTGACATGTGAGGTATGCTTTGTGATCGCTTGAAGTAAAACCCACGATCTCTTTTGAACTTGGACAAGTTATTTCTGATAGAGCGCTATGCAGAAAGACTTTATCAGCTCTACCTCTGAGGACGACTCGACTTGAAGACGCAGAACGATAAAAGGAACACAACCGACATCATAATTGAGGGCACACTGTGATTTTCACTGAATCAAAAGTGATCTTGGTAGACAAACTTCCCTGCTGAAGGTGGAAACGAGAATTTGTGTTGAAAAGACTAAACATTTTTTTTCCCTGCTTTGATGTTAAGCTGATAAAATAGCTTTTGCTCCATTTATCAAAAAAACACATGTCCCCCCATTGGATTCCTAAACAGTAGGAAGGTGGTTCTAACACAAAAACACCAGACAGCAATGGGATTGGATTCCACACCTCCGAAAAGACTGAAGCCTTAAGCCAGAGCCTTAAACCACTGAGCCACATTACCTGCCTGGATAAAACAGGGTGGCTTTTGCTCTTGTCGCCCGACTTAGTGGCGTTATGACCGTGGAACCAACTGCACCTGCTTTTTCTGAGATGCTTCCCCTCTCATGGCAAGATCTCGACTTCTTTAACACCTCTGGATATAGTTCTTCTGTGAAACAGGCTTCACACCTCTGCGTACAGCGCCCTTGATGTCATTTTATTTTTACAGCAGCCGCATCCGGAAAGTTGTGTCTTTTATTTTTTATTTGAACAACAAAACTACATACAATACAAAAAAGAGCACATATAACGTATCAAGAAAATCGTCAGCGGTACATGCTATAATACAATTACACTTTATGAAAAACGATTACACAAGGTAAATAAAGATAAGGTCCACACAGCTTGTTCTTACATTTCGAAAGAGTCCGTAAATACCCCTTTATGTCTATTTTGAACTGTTCAAACGTAGGACTCTTCCCAGACCATTTCACTCTATACCACATTCCTAAACGAGGATGCATCTCCTGTTTTAGAACTATTTTGGCCGTGTGGCTTATACAACACACCCACAGTATTCTAATGGTGGACTGCAGATCTGTGCTATAGTTCAGTCGAATTCGAAGGATCCAGCAATCGTACTGGATTTGAATGGGATTCTGAAATGTCTCTTGCAAAAGTATTTGGGTTTGCTTGAACCTTTGATAAAAAAAAGTGATCTGATCTGAAACTACCCAGCTTACAATCTCTGAGGTAGTTGTCACTAAACTCGGACGTGATGTGGCACACATGTGCCGTGTGCCTTTACTTTTGTAAAAAACTGGTATCGGGAAAAGTTTCTTAATATTTCTTTTGATTAGCATGCAAGAAAATGTGATCATTACCTATGGAATTTCCCGCCAGCCTGGAGCTTGAATTCACAACCTTGAGATTCAGTGTTCAAGAGTCACAGAAGAGGTCGGCCTGGTCTTCAGTTTGCCAACAATAAGCTCCGGCAGTGCTCCTCTGTAAAGCAGATTGTTCAGATCGGTTATGTGGGACGGCACTTCGATATTAAGATCGTTTGCAGCACACGCATGGTTTCCCCCCTTCACGCAAAAAACATAGACGAAGGAAGCTCTCTTGTCTTGGGCTGCTGACTCCCGGATTTAAAGCGCTCTGGGTGCCAGCTAAGTCTCTAACAAGCACACTATAAAGACAGGAATTACACTTTGCTCACGTCACGCATGGAATGGCGAGGCTACTTGTTCCAATATTATCTAGTCACACCTCATATGGTGCCGATTCCTGGTTTTCATTAAAGAAAGAGCACTGCAAACACCGTAAACAGTGCAAAACGTGTGATGAAAGAAGTCTTTTCCCCCCTTTGTCTAAAGCAGAACACAGCGGAGTCATGCCGAGGGTTGTGAGATCAAGATTTCAGTGGAGCACTGTCGTCTACGTCTTTAGCTACATGAGTAGAACATCCTCTTGTACACGGAAAGCAGATTGAGATCCTCTGACATGAAAAGTGCCAGATAAAAGCCATTTCTCATCCTTTCTCTTAGTGGTGGAGCTATCGCATGTACAGATGCAGCCATTCAAAATGAGCGGTAAAAACCCGCAGTGCAGTAACCAACCCGCAGGGCACCGTAGGGCACCGCGGTAAGTGATTGGCTGGCCAAAATGACCGACAGGGGCACTCGTGGTGCATTGGTTGGTAGTGAAAAGATTTAATCATTCAATGTCTTTACTGTGCACATTTCAATCCACTTAGTTTTGAATATTTATATGGAATTTTACCACTAAAGGGAAATTTTAGTAGCTGAGCATAAAAAGAAGAGGAGCATAACGCATCTGAAGGTCATAAACGATATTAATTTTGGAACATAAACATACAGTATATAGCTGGTCTTGGTACTTTAAAGAAAAAAATACACACCAGTATTCCATTTCTCCCTAAACATTTTAAGCTTTGAAGTCTTTAACTAACGTGATACCAGAGTCAACAAGCATACTTTTAGAATTTGATTAAAAGGGAATATAATATGGAATCGCGTATCTAAAGAATTTAATAACGGTATGATTATATCCGTGTACTGCGACAGGGCTGTGTAGGGCTGTTTTGCCTGCCTGTTCATGCGACCTGTCTTGTAGCCTACTGGTCTAGGTGTGTGACTACCAACTGGCAGGTTGTGTGTTTGAATCCAGCTGGTTCTGGACTTTTCATTTAACAAACATTTCTTCGAAAAAATAGAATAGCGATATTATGGACAATCAATTGACTTTTATATTTCAAAATATCGCAACATGATCGATATTTGCGATATTTTGAACATATCTTCCCTTCTGACAGCGGTTCCTGCTTCTAGTGTGTGTGTGTGCAACAGAGTAAATTTTTATAGAGAAATGGAGGCTGGACAGTATGTGTTACAATATAAACATTTATATTGATTTAAATCGTGTTCTGATTTAAATCGCAAACGCGTGTTTAATTATGTGTTTTTTAATCATAATCAGGCTAATGCATTTCTACATTTTCTGTATGAACCAGCTTAGAGGTTCATACAGAAAGACAGCTTGTGTTTAAATTGAGTGTAAGGTAATTTATGCTTCTAAAGTCATGGTCAGCATTTATTATTGTACTGTGCTGTAAACTTTTTCTGTGCCTAGTCACATTATTTTATTGCATTTTTATTGCGTTATTAAATCCGGTGGCGCTGTGTGTTAGTTTCCTGACTCCCATGTTACATGGTCTGTGATTGAATCCCATAGAACTATGACTTTATTTTTTAACAAACATTTCTTTGAAAAAATGAAACGTTTCCCTTGGTCAGAGATTAAATAAAACCTCACTCGCACCAAACAAATTTATATTTCTAAATATCACAAAATACGTTCATTGTCTTCCAATCAAGTCGAGTTGACATTGGAAGCCTGCCACACCCGGACTGTTAAACCAACGCATTAGCACGTCAAAGCCCATCGAGGGTATTGAGCCAGTATTGGCTTTAGTATTCCCCCCTCTCCCCTCAGTTCAATTCAAGGTGTTTTATTTGCATGACAGATGGGTACAAGCAGTGTTGGGTATGTATATTGTAACGCTTACGGCAGACAGGCACTGTGTAAGAGCCGGCGCACCAGAGCAGCGTACCGAGGGAGCGTCTGCATTTCTAACTTAGTTTTTAAAATTAGTCAAGCAATATGAAGCATCTCCTTTTACTTAGTGCCTGAGCATAAAAAGAATAGGAGCATACTGCAACGCATGTGAAGTCCATAAACGATATTAATTTTGGAACTTAAACATACAGTATATGGCTGGTCTCGGTACTTTAAAGAAAACATACACACCAGTATTCCATTTCTCCCTAAACATTTTAAGCATCGAAGTCTTTAACTAACGCGATACCGGAGTCAACAAGCATACTTTTAGAATTTGATTAAAAGGGAATATAATATGGAATCGCGTATCTCAAGAAATTAATAACGATATAATTATATTCATGTTGCAAAAGAACTGCAACGGACATAAAAACTCCCTTGCTTTTAACAGAGCGTTCCATAATTTCTAACTATGAAAATGCCAGGTGAAAGGATTTGTAAACATATTTTGTTAAAGCAAGTCAGTTTTTTCTGCAACACATAAAAGACATTTTTCCAAGAAAGTTTAGCCTTTGTCACTAATGAAACCACTAAATAAAGACATAAATATAGAAATCTTAAGATTTGTTTTATTTAATGTTGGTAGCAGGATGAACTGTCAGAGTGTATATTTTGTCGCAGAGTTGCTGCAAGATGTTAACAGTGAAAAAGGTATTTAGAAATGAGTTATTTCAAGATGAAAATTTTCAGAATAATTGCAAATCTAGCAGGATAGAGAAAGCACAGAAAACTGGCAGTTAGATTGATCAGATTAGTATGAAAAGTCATTTAGCAAAGGGAATTAGAAGAGTGACAAACTAGTATACTTTAGATCTTTTTTTCTGAACCAGGGACAATCTGATCATGTTTCCCTATAACAATAATAAAAAACTTTATTTGATATATCACCATTAAAGGTGGCATCTCAAAGCAATACAGTAGATGTAAAAACAGATAAAAGGACCACAGATTACAAAGTAAATGCATATAAGAAAGACAAGCAGTTAGAGGTGCTACCAAAATTAGAAAATGAAGCAGATACAGACACTAAGTCTTCTGAAAAGAAAGGTTCTGAGGTTAGATTTAAACTGGCCCTGGTGTGTGTGTGTTTGTGTCTGTCTGTCCTGTGATGGACTGGCGCTATGTCCAGGGTGTATTCTGCCTTGTGTCTGTCGCTTACTGGGATAGGCTCCAAATCCTCTGTACTGGATAAAGAGATTAGAAATGGATGGAAGTAAAGGCACTGTGTGGATGGAACTATACACAGTGTTAGAAACCCACTATGAAATGGCAGCATCTCACTGAGAATAAAACATTTTATACTGCTGGCTTAAGGAAACAGCCTTTCCACCTCTCTTGCACATCAGTATCCATACCTAGTTATTTAAACAAATTGCCTCTAATTATAAACATCTTAATATGCTGGCTCTGTGGATCCGCATCAGCTATGTTTGCCCATTCCTTCAATTCATGTGCATCCAACACACAGTTCAACGCTAGCAACTACACAAAATCTAAAATATGAGCTCTACTTGCCACTTACAGTACCAACAGTACCAGCTAACTTTAGTAGTGACATTTTCATGGATCTTTTTAACAATAAAATTTACAACATCAGACTTCAGACACAATTAAACAGGCCTCAAAAAAGTCTGGTACAAACATTTTCAGCATGGAATAAACCGTTACTTTAATGGTATAAACCTTAAATGGATTCATATTCTCAATAAGATTTGGTGCTCAGTAACATGACTTAGAAAATGACAGAAGACATACGTATCATGCTTATCCTTCTATTTTTCATAATCGTAAACTCCTTAAGGCAGTTACATTTTCTCTGTTCTGACCTGGAGTTACAGAGAAATTTAAATTCTAATAAGAGATTTGTAATGAGGAAAGTCATACCAATCACTCATACAGTACCAGGATTTGCAATTACAATACAAATACTTTCTTTCTGTATGTGTTTATTTTGCAGTTTGAGTCTATGGCATTCCTTTGGGGGTCCATACTCCAAGGCATGACTTTTTTATGTATAAACATCAGTATTTACTGCTATTAATTACTGTACGATTTATAGTTGAAATCTGAGCCTAGATATAAAGTTAGATATAAAGTTAAAATCTCGACAAAGCAATGTAGGAAATACAGAGAAAATAAATCCTTTCTGACATCTAAAATCAGTTTCGATCAAGGTCTCTAAAACGAACAAGAAAAAGAAGATTTTCGGAGGGCAATTACGCTGTGTTTATATAGAATAAGTGATTTATGAGCAATCTAATTTCTTGTTCGTTTAAAACAGTGAAATGTCAGCTGCAAAAGATCACACCAGAAACAGCACTCTCTCTGCCTGTCATAGACGTTCAGGAAAGGCTGAATGAAGTCATGTCAAGTACAATAATTCGGAGATCAACAATAACAGTTGTAGGACAGTATATAAGGAGGATAAGGATTTTGAAGTTGACTCGAAATCTGATAGGTAACCAGTGCAAGGACTTGAAAACAGGTGTAATGCATCCCTGATAGGATTCTTGCTGTCATATTCTGAACATATTGAAGATTGCTCAGTGTGGATTTAATTTCCCCAGTGAACAGGATGTGCATTTATTAATTCTAGAAAAAAAGCCTTTCTTGATTTCTCTAGTTCTTAGTTTCTCTAGTTCCCTTTAAAATAAACTATTATTCCACAATGCAGAGTATTACATGCCCAGTATTTACACATGATATTTGTGATTTAAAGAAATTAACACAAGCAGCTTTTGGAGATTTAAGTGTTGACTGAGTTATTGCAGGATAAAAGACTAGAGATGTTGGCAAGAAGAAGATAGTTTGGGGAAAGCTGAGGAATACACTTATAACAAGAACACTTCCTAATGGGGTTAGGCATACTTTTGATGAAGATGATGAAGTTAACAGACTATATGTTTACATAGATACTGAAATAAGGATTGTATTTTAGATTATGTGTAGTTGCTGGCATTGAACTGTGTGTTGGATGCACATGAATTGAAGGAATGGGCAAACATAGCTGATGCGGATCCACAGAGCCAGCATATTAAGATGTTTATAATTAGAGGCAATTTGTTTAAATAACTAGGTATGGATACTGATGTGCAAGAGAGGTGGAAAGGCTGTTTCCTTAAGCCAGCAGTATAAAATGTTTTATTCTCAGTGAGATGCTGCCATTTCATAGTGGGTTTCTAACACTGTGTATAGTTCCATCCACACAGTGCCTTTACTTCCATTTCTAATCTCTTTATCCAGTACAGAGGATTTGGAGCCTATCTCAGTAAGCAACGGACACAAGGCAGAATACACCCTGGACATAGCGCCAGTCCATCACAGGACAGACATACACAAACACACACACACCAGGGCCAGTTTTCCCATAAACCAATTAACTTACCAGTATGTTTTGGAGTGCGAGAGGGAGTCATATCACACATATGGAGAAAAACCATGTAACCCAGAGAGAACATGTAAACCCCACACACACAGGATGGCAGGAATTGAACCTAGGATCCCAGTGCTGCAAGATAGCAATGCTAACCACTTTGCCACCATTATAAATGGATAGATATCTTAGTTATCATTCTAGTTCACAGGTTTGGATGCATAATTTAATTTTGAAAGCCACTGAGACATCAGGTACTACTGTTGTATTTATGAAAAAGAAACAAAACAAAAAACATACTAACAACTGTGCCATCCTACTCCTTAGTTAATACATTTTATTATTCATAAACAGTTAACATTGTTAGCAAAATATTTTGAATTATATTTAACCCTATTTTTTCTTTAGTTTTGTATTTAACTTATTATATGATAGTCAGACTTAATGTATATTTGAACAATGAAAATATATTTTTACAAGATTTTACATTAAGCACTTAAAATTAATATGGTTAATAATAGTAAACTGTAACATGCTGTAACAAGATCGGTTAAACTGCGAAGAAAATGCTTTCAGAGAAAATGTTTCAGGTGTGAAGAACATAGATCTCCAATGCAATTTCAATCAAACCTGTTCCCACACACCCTGCCCCCACTACCATTAGAATATACACAAAGCACTCACATCTTTCGAGCTAATGATCAGGTGACCCAAGAGAGAGCGAGAGAAACACCAAGGGGTGCGGAACCAGGGAACCATTTACATGGAAAACGGGCGATCTCCCCAGACTGTCCGCCCGTTTCACTGTTACCTGGATACCTCTTTATTTAGAACTCACTAACACTGATTTTTAGTTTAGAAGGATTCAAGTAGGGTTTTAGATGAAAGGCAGCGACCTTAATCAAGCCCAAATCACAATTGAACCCATTCAGAGCCTACATTACATTTTAGCGTTTCATTCTGAGCAGAAGACCCTCACACCTGAAGAAGGGGGAGGTGTTTTTCGCTGGAAATCTCGCCTGCTTCTACTTTACAACCGGAGTGCTGGCTGTGACGAATTAAACCGGTATTACAGGTTTCAATCACAGACCATGTGACATGGGAGTCAGGAAACTAACACACAGCGCCACCGGATTTGATAACGCTATAAAAACGCTATAAAATAATGTGACTTGGCACAGAACAAGTTTACAGCACAGTACAATAATAAATGCTGACCATGACTTTAGAAGCATAAATTGCCTTACACTCAATTTAAACACAAGCTGTCTTTAGCCCTCTAAGCTGGTTCATACAGAAATGTAGAGATCCAGGCTCAGAACACACAGCTTCATTAGTGAATACATATGCAGGACAACTAGAGAAGATGTTTTACAGAGGATGGATTTTTAGAAACATCCCATCAGTGACATCACTGAAGTCAACTCCTAGGTACTGTAACTGTCGTGTGGATAGTTTCACAAGAATCAGACAAAGGTTTAAGCATCGCTTGTTCTAGATAAAACTGCAAAAAAAAAACAACAACCCATAATGTACTTCTTTGCGGCTCTGTTTGCCCAAATCATATATTCACAACGTGAAATCTAGAAAATAATATTACGTAACCAAAATCCGCAATATGGAAACAGAACCTGTGTAATTGTTGATAGATGATGTACTCGTAACATTTTTTCAAGACGAGCTACAACATTTAAAAAATGACTTGTATGTACTTGATATCTCTAATCAATCCACGGGTCCCAGCACAAAACGAAACTAAAACGCATACCGTTTCGCGCTTCTTATTAGTTGCTCAAAAGTAATTTGACCGTATGAAATGCATAATATAAACCTAGAAACATATACGTGAGCAGTACTTAAGCACTGTAGTATCGGTGTTAAGACATATCTCTCAAATACTGTAAATCAAGTTAAAAATATCTCAAGACAGATTCTGGTCATAATGAAACCATGTTTCGTGTATGTTTTCTTTAAAGTACCGAGACCAGCCATATACTGTATGTTTATGTTCCAAAATTAATATCGTTTATGGCCTTCACACGCGTTGCAGTATGCTCCTATTCTTTTTATGCTCAGCTACTAAGATTTCCCTTCAGTGGTAAAATTAGATATGAATATTCAATACTTAAACGGGCACAGTTAAGACATTAAATATACATATACATACTGTATACAGTACAGTTTGCATACGGTAATATGATTATGTTCCTAAATCAATCTCTTTTATGAGCATGTGTAAGGCATGGTGAATCGATTCTCAAAAATTACTGTACTTTGCATGATTGGAAAAAAATGTGTGATTGCGAAATGCTGTGGTGTTACTTTTACAAAGACGGTCAATGAAAAAAAGAATGTGGACCAGGGCAATACTTTGAGTTTACAGCTTGTCCAAGGTCATTTATTATTAATACTATTATTAATATCTTCGTTAAAGACTTTGATGGCTACAGCTCAAACATGAGAGGTTGAGCTTTATTAGCTCCACCTTGCGGAAATTCCGGATACTATTATTTTGCTAGCGGTATTTACCGGTAACTTGCGGTATTTACCGGTAACTTGCGGTAGACTGCGTACAGCATACCTGAAAATAATGCGGTATCGCCTGCGCATTTTGAATGGCTGCATCTGTAAATGAGGCAACTTGCAAGGCGAGCAGGCTCGGTGCACACCGAACGCAGATGTCTCAGAGCAGTTGAGACGTGTCCAAGTGGCTGTCAAAGGACGGCCCTTCGCCGGCGCCGTGGCTTAGTTGGCTAAAGCGCCTGTCTAGTAAACAGGAGATCCTGGGTCCGATTCCCAGCGGTGCCTTTCTTCCTGTCTTACTGTACAGAATTTATCCTTATGGGCAAATCCCATGCCTTTTAATTCAGGTGAATGCAAGTGTTCGTTTCCTTTCTGGAACAACTTGTTTTGAAAGAAATCTATACAGCTTGCGAAAGATGAAACACAAATCTTGCTTATCAGTGAAGAAGAGGTACTCCCAGCAGGCCAGCTAATACCAGCAGTGTTTTTTTTTCACCCTAACCCAGAGAATGGAGAAAAGCGAGGCGCCTGTGGCTCTGCAGTGTAATCAGTTCGCGAGTTCGGCGGTTAGCTGAAAGAGTGGTAAATGCAGCTTGCCCCAGCCCGTTCTTATTCTTTTAAAGAGGATAAAAAATTAACTTCGCCGCCATTACTACCAGCTTTAAAAGACTGCCATGGGCACGGAAAAAAACACACTACAGATGACTTTTCTGGAACCGAAGCAGAGATTCCTTTACGAACCAACTGATAAAGTTCAGCCAGTGAATACTGTTAACAGAATGTGAAAGCACGATCAACTTTGTAACTGCAACCACAGGAAAACCAGCAAGAAGCAGGCTCCATTCCCCATTTAAATCTGTCGTGCGAGGCATGCTTCTTGAACGCATGAAGTAAATGCCACGATCGCTTTTGAACTTGGACAAAGTACTTCCAAAGGAGCGCTATGCGCAAAGATTTAACAAGCTCAACCCCCGCCAACGATTCGGTGTGAAGAAGCAGAACATTCAAGTTTCACAGACAGAAGCGGCACGCCAGCACAGCCAACATTAAAACGGAGGGCACACTACGATTTGCATTGACACAAAAGTGATCTGGGCAGACGTCGTTCCCTGCATAACGCAAAAAGTGGCAAAGCGCTTTTGGGTTAAGAGGACGCAAGATGGTTTTTGTTTTGTGCCTTGATGTCAAGCTGAGAAAGTATCTTTAAACACTTTGCTTAGTTTCTCGAGAGACTGCCAAAAAGCATTTCCCTCCCTTTCGTCTGACGTCAGCTGAAAGGGGGTCCTGACAGAAGCACCTGGCAGCGGTGGGATTCGAACCCACGCCCCCGCAGAGACTGGAGCCTTAATCCAGCGCCTTAGACCGCTCGGCCACACTACCCGCTGTGCGCTGTCTCTTTGTCTCATTACTTGCTCGGAGGAGGTCGGGTGGGTTTTGCTCTTGTCGCCCAACTTAGTGGCGTTATGACCGTGGAACCGACTGCACCTGCTTTTTCTGAGATGCTTCCCCTCTCATGGCGAGATCTTGACTTCTTTAACACCTCTGGATAAAGATCTTCTGTGGAGCAGGTTTCAGACCTCTGCGTACAGCACCCTTGATGTCATTTTATTTTTACAGCAGCCGCATCCGGAAAGTTGTGTCTTTTACGTTTTATTTGAACAACAAAACTACATACAATACAAACAAGAGCACATATAACGTATGAAGAAAATCATCAGGGGCACATGCTATAATACAATTACACTTTATGAAAAACGATTACACAAGGTAAATAAAGATAAGGTCCACAAAGCTTGTTCTTACATTTCGAAAGAGTCCGTAAATACCCCTTTACGTCTATTTTGAACTGTTCAAACGTAGGACTCTTCCCAGACCATTTCACTTTATACCACATTCCTAAACGAGGATGCATCTCCTGTTTTAGAACTATTTTGGCCGTGTGGCTTATACAACACACCCACAGTATTCAAATGGTGGACTGCAGATCTGTGCTATAGTTCAGTCGAATTCGAAGGATCCAGCAATCGTACTGGATTTGACTGGGATTCTGAAATGTCTCTTGCAAAGGTATTCGGGTTTGCTTGAACCTTTAAAAAAAAGTGATCTGAAACTACCCAGCTTACAATCTCTGAGGTAGTTGTCACTAAACTCGGACGTGATGTGCCGTGTGCCTTTACTTTTGTAAAAAACTGGTATTGGGAAAATTAAAGTCGAAACCCAAAACAGTTACATAATTAAGAGTAAATGCCTCCTAATAGCTAGCAAACGCTCCTAGTTAGTAAAGTTTTTTGTGTTCCTGCCTGTCACGCGGGAATCTGGGGTTTGATTACCGACGGGGAGACAGCTAGTTTTTTATGATCAGATTCCAATCTTTAATGCTGTGTGTGAGAGTTTACGTAACTTTCCTTTTCTCACATTTTCTGACGACTATTCCGAAGGAGCGCCCTTTCAACTCCTAATACTTTTAAAAAAAATCTACCTGCATGTTTGATTATTTTTGTTTTATTTAGAAAAAGTTCAATATTGATCATAACTAAAGAAAATAATGATCAGAAACAAAAACAAAATGTTGAAGATGCGACTCAATCTTGAATCAGAGCTGGGTGACACGGGCTTCTGTTCTGATATGGTTGTACGAGAAACAGGAGGAATCTTTTCTCTCCTATGGAGCATGAGCTGAATCAGGAATGAGACATTTCGTGTGTTTGTGCATATGTCAACGCATGACCTACATCGTAAAACTAAAACTAAATTAAAAACTAACATTAAGTTTTCAGAGACATTCATTTATATACAAACAAGAGATAGACAAAGCAATAATTCTACATTAACTTGTCCTGCACTGATCAGACTAATTGAAATGGTCTGATTCAGAGCCTGTGCAGCTCGTGCTAATACAACATTTTCCTTTGATTTTTCTTTGAGGGCGGAGTTGTCTTTAAAATCTGGATTAAATAAAAAGGAGTGACGTCAGTGTAAAACAGCTTTCCTTCTTGGGGAACAACGGTTGTGTTCCATATTTCTAATTATTTTGGTTTCAAGATAGCAATTTAGTATGAAACATAAAAGCCAGCTGGATAAAGCTGTTACACGTCATTTACAATGGTCTTTCAACTAATAGCCCGTGCAGGGATCAAACCCCAACTGTTGGTACAAGTTGCGTAAGGCTCTGCAACATGCAGATGAGAAACTAACCTCTGCTTCTTCATTATATACACAGTGAGCTATATATGCGGGCTTACTGCCCCCTGCGGGCTCTGTATTTGATTGCGGTACAAGACTGGCCGTGGAGAAATGAAGTGAAGAGGGTGTGTTCATTAAAAGGCTCATAGCATCCCTGGATGGTCTCAAACCACCACCCTTTTGGTTAACAACCGAGCCACAAAGACTCATGTACAGCTTAACACTTCTCGGTCTCGGTGTAAGTGATACACTCCGTAAAATTTCTGGAGAATCATTTGTTTTTAAAGGAAAATCGCCAACAGCGGCCGAGATCTATTGGAGTTTTTTCATTCTATACTGCAATTTCTGAAGGGTACCCTGTGAAAATACGAATTTTGACGAGAAGGGATGGACATATAAGGTCAGTAGGCTTGGGGAATTGGACCTTATGGTGAAGGCTGCGGGCTCGGCATCAGCAGAACCTGATCAATATCGGTTGACTCCGATATACTTTGACAACTTAACTTCTGGATTTAGAGACATTTACCTTAGTGTCGGTATACTAAGATGTTTTGGTAACGAGGAAGGAGGGACAAAGCAAATTGGTAGAATGTGTGCTATTTTGTTGACTACAAGTCCTCACATGCCAGAGGGTCAATATTAAAAAAAAACATAACAGTATAATCTCTTGTACTTCACAATTTAATAGTGTCTGTTACATTGTGTCTCACACCTCAGTGTCAGAATTGTGAGACGAGTTTGTAATCAGGAGGGAGGGCCATAGCAATTCAGCAGAAATTGCATTCACCTTTTCCCAATGCATTCTCACATGCCATTTTCTCACATGCCATGCTCAGAGGGTCATATTTTTAAAATGGTATCATAAAATGTCCTGAAGTTCAGGATTTTGACAGTCTGTTATATTGTGTCTCACACCTTGATGTCAGAAATATGAGACGATTTTAAAATCAGAAGGGAGGGCCCTAGCAATATAGCAAACATTGCATTTACCATTTGACAACGTATTCTCTCATGCCATGTTCAGAGGGTCGTATTTAAAAAACGGTACAGTACAATGTCCTGAAGTTCAGGATTTTGATAGTCTTTTCCATTGTCTCTCACACATCTGTGTCAGAATTTTTAGACATTTTTATAACCAGGAGGTAGGTTCGATCACCCTCTGCTCATCCTCAGTTAACCATATAGTCTCATATGCCATGTTCTAAATGTCCTATTTAAAACTGCTATATTAAAATTTCTTGTAAAATGCAAGAGTTTGAGACTTTTTATGATCAGAAGGCAAGGTCGTGGAAAATATGCAGAAAGTGCCAGTGAATTTACGTTTTGCCTTTGTCTTATTTACTCGTGGTATAACATGCCAGTTTGTTTTATTGTGAGTTGTGTTTCTGAAATGTGTTTCATACAAAAATGCAATTTGGACAGTCTCTACTTACATATTCCCCTTTACTAAGGAAATGTACAGTAATACATCAGGATAAGTATTTTTAAAAATGACTGTAGAGAGCCATCTACAGGCGAAAGACGACATAACATCACAGCAGCAGCATTTAAGATGGAACGAAAAACGCAAAGCAGCAGCTGGCGAATAAGAAGCCAACTTCAGCCTCGTTAATGCAATAGCATTAGGTGAGGCGGAAAAATATTTCTTGCTCTGAATCTTATTATTTTTATAGGAGGTGTTCTAGGACTTCTTGCCTCAGAAAAAAAAAACTGCCAGTACATCACTTATTTCTACTCCATCAATAGCAGCAGTGTTATCAGTACTGAGCCCTAAATGTAGGTCCTATCATCATATAAAAAGTCGAAAGTATCGACTGCATTCAACTGATAAAATGTATCTTCTATGAGAGTTATATCTTTATCCAAAATACATCGGAAACAAATTTGCACGTTTTTTGGGGGGGATCCTGAAGACTGAGACTCAAAACTTTTTTTTCCTTCTTTCCAGGAGGAAGGATTATTCAGATGCAAACATTGTCCCAAAATCAATGTACTCTCCATTGATATTCAAATTCTCAAATTCTTCATCTGAACGTCGATATTGAAATATGATATCGTACAAATTGTGGTTTTCTTTTTAAAGCAAATTTTATGCTTTAAATTAAATAAATTGTATTTATTATGAATGTGCCGGAATTTTTTCAGTACTTTAGAGGGTTCTGCCATTTTAGATGTTATGCTGTTCCTGTCTGATTTATCAAATGTGTCATTTAAATCTCCAGTCATTTCTATATCAGTCTGAAGGCCTTGCAGTAAAGATTGCAATTCATCCAAAAATGCCAATTTTCCCACTGGTGATACATACAAGGAAATGAATGTATATTTTCCCCCCAAATCAACAAATTTAAGATCAAATACCTCCCTCATCTGCAGGTGGAGATAATAATGTCAGAATAAATACAGGTTTAAAAGTCAGGAGCATTGATAGTCCTATTTTAAAATGACACTAAAATGCTCACAATATATTAAAAAGCTCTGTAAAATGCAAAAATAATAAAAAAAATATTAAAACAAGGTAAAAAGAAATAATACACAGTTATAAAGCTCAGGAATTATCAATGTGAAGTTACAATGGGTTGATTGTGTTTCATGTGATTTAAAAAATAAAATGTTTGCAAAAAATCCACTTACAATATGCTAAAAATGGCAAGAATACTTAACCTTTTACTACCAGTGACATATTTAGCCAATGTCCACCTGGAATTTCCTCCCCCTTAAACATTTGTTATATCTCTGCAGCAGAACATAGCAGGAGCCTGGTTCAGGTCTTAAATTGAAGCTAACCCCCTTGGCTTTGAGTGTGTAAAGTCAAATTTCTTATATTTCTTAATGTGTCGACTCAGCAGACAAACATATGAAAAAAACCCCAAAAAACAGCTGGCGAACATTTTTTTTGGGGTCTTCAGAGGTCAGAGTTTTCAACTATATGCATGTCAAGGGCCTGGGAATGATTTGAAAACCTTGTTCTAGGTGGCTACTAGCTTGGATAAAAATTTGGGACAAATGGATCAATTAGAAAAAATTCTACATCATGTTTTGTGAAGACTGGACCTGGAATGAAATTTCACGCCTATAATAAAAAATCATAAAAATATTGAAAATAATAAGAATAAAAACCATTGCAATTGCTATAAAAACCTTAAGACACTGCTAGAGAGCCTTTACCTGCTGTTATGCAATGAAAAAAAACCTCAGAGTTGCCTTCTGGTGTGAAAAAAAGGAGCACTGATAAGAAACTGATAAAAAAATGATTGATTATCCCTTCTGAGTCAATGATTGACAGCTAAAAATGCAGCCTGAAGCTTCCAGAGGAAGTCTCACCCCCTAAGGGCTCTGAATGGCTGAAAATACAAAGAATGACAGCGGTTTTTACCAATCAAATCGCCTTATTTCTGGCGCTCGTTCTTCAAACATTTACTACGTAATCAGTAACGTTTACTAGTCTCTAGCTCTTGAGATAAATTAGTCTGGGTTATTTTGGATATATATCATGCTCCAGAATAAGGTAAAAACATGGGATATATATATATATGCTGGTTTTTGCTTTTGCGGTTTTGTTGGTAAAAATGTATGATATTGACATGCTGGGCTGGCCAGGTGATCGGGTGTTTTTATTGGGATTCTGCTAGTTCATTAATTTATTGGTTTATTGCATAATAGTGTCATGTCTGTGGAAACAAACTTTATGATTTTGTTGTGGTGATATTTGAGAATACGTGCATGTGAGAAAATTTGTGGAGCGGTTTCAAACAAACGTTGTTTATCTCGCGTTTATCTTAAAAATAATAAGTGTCATCTGGGGAGACAGGAGTGGTCCTCGGTGACCGCGATCCGGACTAAGTTAACAGGTGTGTAATTTAAAAAAAACAAGTTAAAAATAAATGCTAAATGGGTTTAACATTCAGGAATGTAATTGGTCAGATGCTTACGATAAGTGATGCTGGTGTTTCGTGTGATTTAGCGAATTCAAAAAAATATTCATTTTAAAAACGGCAAGAGCTGGTATGAATAAAAAGTTCGTAAGTATCTTTGTTACAACAGCCGCGCCAGAACTATTCAGATACTGTACATCAGAAAAGTACCTGAACTTGACTGGTTTCTATTCAGTTATGTGCATTGGGAACGAAAGGGAGACTTAGATGGATTTTATTAGGGGTTTAGTAATCAGAAAATTTATTTTTACACGTTTGTGCCTACGAGCAGAAATAACTTCCTGCTTTCAGCGCTTTTTTTGTTTCTGCTTGTAACCTCGAACAGAGAAACCCAGTACTGACTCACAGAAACACCCCGGAGTTTCTGTGTTTCTGGGATTTAAGAGGGATGTATGCAGCGGTGTTATGAGTCTGGAAGGAGGAGACGCGCATTCCGCACGGGGAGCGTAGAGCAATGAGCCGCACCTGCTGCGCGCTGAGTCCTGTCCTATATAACCGCTGAGCACGGACACAGAGTCTCCAGCCAGTGCTTGAGATTTATGATTTCAATGTTTTTTTTTCTTTTTGAGCAGAAGATGGATTTCTTCCTCTAGTTAAAGTTATTGGAGTTGTGGTTACTGTGCTAGACCGTCGGGAATAAAGATAAGAGTGCTTTCTTGATACTTCACAAGAGTATACATAATTCACGAGCTGTATTAAAAAAAAATGAACTGGAAGAAAAGCAATAGGGCTGGAGTTTATAGACTGTGATGCAAATACGAGAGTAGGAGAGGAGGGGACTAGTTCAGGAGCACAACCGGCCCTCTCCTGCCCATTCTCCCACCAGGGTCTGTTGTAACCCAGTGTGAAATTCAGTGAAATTGCAGTTCAGCTTTTGATCACTCAGCTGCTTTGCCCTGGGAATATGGGGCAAATAAAGGAGATAGCAACCAGACTAGAGGGAGAGTTTTTATTCCTAAGGGATGACTTGTTTTACAACAGCAGACAACTTAAAGAAAAAGAAAACCTGTGTTCTGCTGCTCCAGGTTGGTTCCACTGGGAACAAGTGTGGCCAGGAGCTCATGAACAGTAATTAGGGGTTGTTTCCACAAGGGGGGCTGGAGTAAGTTAGATGTCAAGGGCAATAAAACTCATTAGACCTAATTGACCAGTTAAAGTGAGTTGTTCTGCTTTCTGCACAGAAACCAGTGCTCTCTTCTCAATGTGTGGGTGAGTCTGTCAGTGATATAACAGCTAGGCAGGACTTCCACTGTGGTCTATTTCATCACCTGTGTCCCCATCTTCCAAAGACAACAGTCCAATCTAGCATAGAGTGTCCCGGACTGATAGTGACTGACAAATAGTGACCCCTTAATGGAGGAAACTTTAGCTTTTGTAGGTAATTATACCACTTGACAATGTTACAGGTGTTGGGGGGGGGAACCCCTAGTGATCCCACAGTCTCACATAGACAATGGCCAGTCTACACAAACCTCCAGTCAACACAGCCCTGACCCCTGTTATGTCACCCAGGTCAACACTGTGAGACAATGATTATTTAGGAAAATTGTAAGGAATGCATTCCAAAGCAGTCAATGGAAGTATGGAATTAAAATAGTCAAGTCTTGATAAATAGAGTATATTATCTATTTATTATACCTTTACAGATGCAGCCATTCAAAGTGCGCGTTACAGACACGTACCGCAGGTGGCGTCGCGCAGCGTGACGCAAGATGACGCGTGGCACCGCAGTACGTGATTGGTTGACCAACAGGGGCACTCGTGGTCCGTTGGTCTGTCGTAGAAAGACTTACTGTACAGTAAACGTACAGTAACTGAAGGGAAATCTTAGTAGCTGAGCATAAAAAGAATAGGAGCATACTGTAACGCGTGTGAAGGCAATAAACTATATTAATTTTGGAACATAAACATACAGTATATACAGTAGCTGGTCTTGGTACTTTAAAGAAAAAAATACACACCAGTATTCCATTTCTCCCTAAACATTTTAAGCTTCGAAGTCTTTAACTAACGTGATACCGAAGTCAACAAGCATACTTTTAGAATTTGATTAAAAGGGAATATAATATGGAATCGCGTATCTAAAGAATTTAATAACGGTGTGATTATATCCGTGTACTGCGACAGGGCTGTGTAGGGCTGTTTCGCCTCTCACTTCATGCAACTGTACCAGGAAGAGGATTTCTTTCTATTCGAAACGTGTATTTTAAAAGTTTAAGAAGTAAAAACCTTACAGCGTACACAGATTTCTAAACTGATCAGGATCGTTATCTTTGTCTTATGCATAATAATGTTCACCGCTCTGTCCAGCAAATTAATAATAAACTTTATTTTATATAGCGTTTTAAACGAATAAGTAATTAGATTGCTCATAAACCTAATCACTTGCTTTTTCTTTTTATTTAGGCTCAGATTTCAACTATAGATCGTATTATTAATAACCATAATAACAACCAACCAACAAAAACAACCATATAAACATAATACCAACCAAAAACATAGATAACGACCACAATACAAAATCAAATATATCAAACCAATATACTCTCGCAATTCCTACAATTATCATAATCCCGCCCCTTATGCAAAACCAAACCCTCCTCCCATCCCAGTTTCTCCTCTTTATCATAAACAAAATCCACTTCAATTTTCAACATAAAGCCTTACTGCTTGCTGGGTTTTTGAGGGGGGGTGTCTTTCGCTGGAAATCCCGCCTGCTTCTACTTTACGAGTACAACCCCCTCTCTGCAGGAGTGCTGGCTGTGACGAATTAAACCGGTTTCACAAGTATTGTAGGTACAGTGTTAACTGGTAGCTGGGCACCTCAATTAAGTCGCTTTAACATGCTAATGCATTGGTGTATCACTTTATTTTTTAACAAACATTTCTTTGAAAAAATGAAACGTTTCCCTTGGTCAGAGATTAAATAAAACCTCACTCGCACCAAACAAATTTATATTTCTAAATATCACAACATGATCGAATTTAAGTCTTTTTAATAACAATGAACAGTCACATATGCGTTACAAAATAAACATTTATATTGATTTGAATTGCGTTTTGATTTAAATCGTAAACTCGTGTTTAAATATATGTGTTTAAAGGCGATATACTGTAGAAAAGCGCTGATTCTTATGGAGTGTGTTCCGCCGGGGATTCAAAAAATTTATTTTTTTTAATCGTGTATCTAAGGAAAATTGCAGTATAACTTTGTTAATGCACAAACAGTGGCATGTTACATTATAATTTGGGTGTCTCCCCTTGCCAGAAAGCTCTAAATTGCATTTTGAGTGCGGTTTTTGACTTTTTCTAAATTGCAACCCATAAATAAAGCTGATAAAGCTTAGACTAACTGTATTCTAAACTGTATTACAACGTAAATTGCAAAAATGCACTTGGAATCTGTCCAAGCCCTCCTATGAAAATTATTTAAACTGCGACACGGATCACTCATCTCTAAATAAACTTTATTTTATATAGCGTTTTAGGCGAATAGGTAATTAGATTGCTCATAAACCTAATCGCTTTTTCTACATAAACACAGCGTGATTGCTCTCTGAAAATGCTTTTCCTTTATATTTAGGCTCAGATTTCAACTATAGATCGCATTATTATAAACTTTCTTGGAAAAATGTATTTTATGTAAACCATGTTTGCTATTAATTCATTTTGGGCTAAAATACGTTCATTGTCTTCCAATCGAGTCGAGTTGACATTAGAAGCTTGCCACTCCCGGACTGTTACACCAACGCATTAGCATGTTAAAGCGACTTAATTGAGGTGCCCATCTACCAGTTAACACTGTACTTCCTACAATACTTGTGAAACCGGTTTAATTCGTCACAGCCAGCACTCCTGCAGAGAGGGGGTTGTACTCGTAAAGTAGAAGCAGGTGAGATTTCCAGCGAAAGACACCCCCCCTCAAAAACCCAGCAAGCAGTAAGGCTTTATGTTGAAAATTGAAGTGGATTTTGTTTATGATAAAGAGGAGAAACTGGGATGGGAGGAGGGTTTGGTTTTGCATAAGGGGCGGGATTATGATAATTGGAGGAATTTGCGAGAGTATAATGGTTGATATATTTGATTTTGTATTGTGGTCGTTATCTATGTTTTTGGTTGGTATTATGTTTATATGGTTGTTTTTGTTGGTTGGTTGTTATTATGGTTATTAATAATACGATCTATAGTTGAAATCTGAGCCTAAATAAAAAGAAAAAGCAAGTGATTAGGTTTGTGAGCAATCTAATTACTTATTCGTTTAAAACGCTATATAAAATAAAGTTTATTATTAATTTGCTGGACAGAGCGGTGAACATTATTATGCATAAGACAAAGATAACGATCCTGATCAGTTTAGAAATCTGTGTACGCTGTAAGGTTTGCGATTTAAATCAAAACACGAATCAAAATCAAGACATTTAATATACATATACATACGGTATACAGTACAGTTTGCATACGGTAATATGCTTATGTTCCTAAATCAATCTCTTTTATGAGCATGTGTAAGGCATGGTGAATCGATTCTCAAAAATTACTGTACTTTGCATGATTGGAAACAAATGCGTGATTGCGAAATGCTGTGGTGTTACTTTTACAAAGACGGTCAATGAAAAAAAGAATGTGGACCAGGGCAATACTTTGAGTTTACAGCTTGTCCAAGGTCATTTATTATTAATACTATTAGTAATATCTTCGTTAAAGACTTTGATGGCTACAGCTCAAACATGAGAGGTTGAGCTTTATTAGCTCCACCTTGCGGAAATTCCGGATACTATTATTTTGCTAGCGGTATTTACCGGTAACTTGCGGTATTTACCGGTAACTTGCGGTAGACTGCGTACAGCATACCGGAAAATAATGCGGTATCGCCCGCGCATTTTGAATGGCTGCATCTGTACATTGTGACAAAAACAAATTTCAAGTCCATTATGAGCACACACAGCATATTAAAGATGGGTCTCTGCACTGTAAAGGAATCTTAGTAACTTTAGCTAATAAACCTGAAATGTCATTTCTTTTACTGCTTGTTCTTTAAGGTACTAACTCATTGACATTATGTAGATTAAAATAAAATTATTCACAAAGAAAAAGCATTTATCACAAATGTATCATGCCAAATAAACTCTAGTAATCAAGAGGAATTAAGAAAAGGAAACAAAACCATCCTTTGAGGATGCCAGATAGAAATGTAAACACACACTCAAACGTGGGGCCAATCTTACCAGAAATCAATTAACCCACCAATGATCTTGGACTGATGTCTGAAAACCAGAGCAAACAGTACAATATTAAGGTACTAAAGCTATTAGTAGAACAGATCTAGCTTCTCAACATAATACTTATGTCTGAACTTCATTGAATAGTGACACTTCAATCTTTCATATTCAATATTTTTCACAAAATCAACAGCTGAGAACAGACCGCCATATACCTTTATCCAGTGGTTTTCAGAGCAGAGACATCCGTGTGGGCAAGAGTTCTTTCCCTGAGGTCCACTGCACGTCAGCTAGCCACGTTCTGGCTGGGTCGTGTGTACTCCTGGGAACGTCGCCTGTAATGAATATTGGGGACTTTGTACAAATTAATAATGTGAGCATATTAATATGATTTGTGTTGAAGCCAAACATAGACAATCACTGTGAAAACTTGAATTCAACCTCCAGTGTCTGCTTTTGAAATGCTGATCATCACCCGTCTTCTGGCTTCTAGATGCACGTGTTAATGGATATTTCTTGTCTTCTTTTTTTCCCCCCCATATGCTCTTCTCTGTATCATTAAGTACTTCTGGGTCATTTCATGTACCTCGTGGCATCTTGGCTGGTGGTGAATGGCAGGCAGCTGCTCTAAAAATAACATGCCTATTAATATGATGTTGAAGACAAAACCAAAACAATACAACTTTGTTTTGCACTTTACAATTTATCACAAGCTTGTCATATTTACAGTCATCAACTGATTTAGGCTGCTGTTCCTGTGAAAAATGTCCTTTGTTTAAGAAAGATTCAATTTAAAATCTTTAGGTTTTAAATATAAACCACTGGCAATATGGTAATCACTTTTACAACTTTTAAGAAGTTGCAAGATAGCTCTACAACTATGTTGTCCTTAACTCATTCAGAAACTACCACTAATATTGTAAGAAATTGTTCTCTAGACTCTAGATCTTGTGGGCTCTGTTCTCGATGAATTGGAAAGGTGTCGTTCATGAAGTCCAGTACTCTGTCGATCTCTCTCTTACCAAGAGACTACCCATCTAACGCTGCAGGAAACTCCAGTGCCTGGTCTGGGAATGCTGGGCTATTCAGATTCTGTCAATAAATTTCAAGAATGGTTCACCTTTTTGTTTACACTGTGGCATTTCTTTGCAGTAACAATTGAGTGGGATAGTTATCTGCCTTCTATACTCTTCTGAAAATCATGTATCTTTTTAGCAGTCCCATATCCCTTCCTTATATCCTTGCTGATGAGAATGAGAAATGCTATTTTCAAGACATTAACACGAATATAATTTTTACATTAATTCCAAGGTACAAGAAAATGAATATCTTCAAAATATGCACTTTAATATACTTACTTAGTTTCTTTTTTGGAAATGGTCAGTGAACCAACCACTCCAGAGCTTGTCCTTCAACCTTGAAATTATTTCCTGGAAATGCTGTAATCACAGAGGAGCTCTTCTCCCCTCAACAATGTCCCTTTTTGTCACAGACAGAATTATGACAGGCTGTTCGTTGATTATAAATGACTTTCTTACAGCCCTTACATTGTCTTTTCTCTTTGATGGATTTATCCATCTTCTGATTTGCCTCCTTATCCGGGAGGCAGGCTCAGTGTTTTTCACGAGCATCAATGCACAGTTTTTGTGCAGGTTCATCTGAAAAGAAAAGACATCTCATGTCTCCCTCTGTCATCTGTGAGCTTCAGCAGTTGTCTTTGTGATGACCTTGCCATTGTAATCACACACCACCTCTCCCTTCTGGAAACACCTGGAAGTCACAAACTTCTTCCCCTTCACAGGATCGTCAGTGATGCTCAGGCCTTCCCAGATTTGATACTTTATCAACTTTTTAATTTGCATGCCATTTGGTGGCAGTCCTGTGTTGGGCTTCCACTTCTCAAGCACTTCAGACACTGTTGATACATTGGCTGACCAGTCCATCTTCTCCGTCTCCTTTCACAGCTGCTGACCTGGGCATTACAGCGCAGTTTAGTGAAGTAAAGATGAAACGGCTGATAAAACACAAATAAAATGCAATTAAGGTACATTCCAGATTTTCTTAAATACCGTACATGATTGGAGCTATGCAGGTGGAGGTCTTTTGTTCGGTATTAACATGGATTTTAATTGGCTTCTATGAAAATTGGCCATGGTGTGAGTGAGTCCTGTGATGGACTGGTGTCACATTATGGGTGATACAGTACTTTGCATCCACTGCTTGCCAGGATGGTTCCAGTTCTACCACAACCCTGAATTGAGTGGATGGGTATATCAATGTAGCCATCAACTTGCATGTTCCTCTTCTTCACTCAATGCAAAGGAAGCCAGCTGTTGTTTGAGGTTTTGTGCTCTTTAACAGGAATTATGACCATTTTTGTGCCCACTTGTTGAAACAACACTTTCTTTGCACCCATTCCTCAACCTGTAATAGTGAGAAAATAAAAATGAATACACCAAACTGTAAAAATCCCATATATGGAATTTCTTACTTTTGTTGTATGAAAGTATTCTTACTGTCATGTTCTTTACCACCCCGGGATGCTACAGGTGCTTCAGCTGGAGAAAGGCCTGCAGGTAATACAGTACAAGAAGCTGCTCAGGCGAGGTGATGTCTTGCCCAGTCTGTGCAACACATCTCTCTTTGCAACCATCAACACCTTCCAGCAATCCTTTGTACTTGGTTCTGGACTCTGCAACTGTCTATATCTGTGGGAGAAATTAATACTCATCAACTTTTTTTGTATTCAAATTAAAAGTACAACTGAAAGAAGTTTTAAAATGAAAATGACCTATTTTTAGTAATCTCTTGGCAACATTCTTACTGTTCTTCTTCTGAATATCCTTTAGGATACTTTGGAAGTTGATGATGAGGTTAGCCAGGCTGGGATCCTCTACTTTCACACTGATATCATTTAGGATGTAGCCCGGAAAATGGTTTATGTTCTTAATATAATTAGCAATGATTTGGTGAGACAGTCCAGTGGTCTTCATTTGGTTACAATAATTGTTGTTTTGGATAGGCCCTTTACAAAGTTTAAGGAAGATGCAGATGGATCCATAAAAACAGGAATCTGGAAACATTTTCTACCTGACAAATGTAGAGTCACTATGTTTATGGCTGAGATTTCACATGGGTGAATTTTAAGCTAAGGAGTAAAAACATGTGCTATGGAAATATCACTGCTCAATTTTAAATGCCTTTAAAAAATAAATACCTCCTGAGAGCAATCTGCCACTTCAAGATCCTTGGTAAGGTCCTGTTTAAACCCAGCCAGGTGAGGAGCATCCAGGGAGTGCGTTCTGTCCAGTCCAGCCTGGGTCACCGTCTTCCTGAGAGCCTGCTGATGGCTTTTAAGAACTGGGGGACAGTAGGAATACAAAATACACATTTAACATTTTTACTTCTAAGACAAACTAGAATACAAGTATAAAACAAAAGATACATTTGGAAAAAATAGAAAGTTCTCCAGAACTCACATCTTCCCCTTCCTCTTCCACTTCAGTCTCTGGCATCTCTTCCTCCTGGACAGCAGCCTCTTGCTCAGGGCACCTGGACCACCGGATATATAATTTTAACATACCCTCACATAAAGGTAAAGGTTAGAAATGAAACAGAAGAACCCTTATAAATTATAAATATCTTACCTTGCTGATGTGTCTTCAGGATTCCACATAAAACAGTCCATGGACCCATGGACTCCGCCAGTCTCACATTCTCACCACACATGAGCCCTATGCTCTTGTAATCCCCGACCTGCCCATTCCTCAGGTGATTCAACAAGTCCTTCCTGGCCTGGAGAAGGACCTTGCTGATCTCCTCTGCTGAGGCTCATTTCATACACACCCTCTTTAGGTGAAGAGGAAACTGGTCAAATGTCTTCAGGCAGGTCTTGCACACCAGAGGAATCCTCATGGGTCTCTTTTGAAAATAAATAACTTTTGTGTAAAGGAACAAGTCAAGACTGTTTCAGTTTCTTAACCGAGACTTAATTTTCTCTCCAATAGCTTCACCATATTGTTTATTGTATTTTTATCAGAATTATACCTTGCTCTAAAATAATGACTTTATAAAACAACTTAACTCTTACTTGGTCTTGTTCGCAGTCTTTCCAGTAGAAGTCGTTGTAGAATTTAAAAACTGCTGTGATAATTTGATCTGCCCGAGTGTCCTTCCCTAACCCAGTATTGATAGCTTGTGTACTGTAGGGTCCAAAGGTGGTGTTCTGCAATTTCCTCCCATAATGTTTCTTTGATCAGTTGGAAGCAAGTGTGAAAGCTTCCTCCCAGTGGGGAAGCTCAAGATCCTCTAGTTGTATGACAGATTTTGCTCTTCGAGGATCTGCAGTGTGGTGTGAAGCCAATTTTTGGCATTGCTTACCAGCTTCAAATATGTGAGTTTGGGTGGCTTGGCAGGTTTTATGAGTTCCTCGGTCTTCCGTCGTAGGCTGGCGGGTGCTCGGTTCTCCCGTCCAATAAAACTGCTGTGTTTTGTAAATGGTGGACTGTTTGGATCATTTTGTAGATGATCCTGGTTCCTTGTTGGAAGGTATCCTGTCTGTTTGACATGTTTGTTGTGTAGGCAGTGTGGAGGGTGACCGTACGGTTGCGTGCGTTGTCAACTCTGGATTGATCCATACTTACCATTTAAATGCCTAAAGCTTCGTTGACACCGTTAGGTTTCCACTGTTAGGCAGCTTTACCTCTGTAGAATCTGTGGCTCCATAGGAAGACAATCTTGCCTTTCTGTGTGTCGGTATGTTTTTGCCTGGGTCTTCTTCAGGCATTGTTCTGGAACACTGTGTCCATGCTGGCCTGTTTTTATCCTGTTTTGTAAGGGGCAGTGTGTTGTAGTTCCTCCTAGGGGGCTAGTTTGTATCCTATGGTCTGTGTTCCTTCTGTACGTTTCTGTATGAGTAGGTGCAGTTTCAGTTGGTGAATGGGTTTCTGTTTTCCTTGGGGGGGATTATGCATGGACCATTAACATCTCAATAGGCAATCAGGGTCTTTTGTTTTCCTCCCTAGTAGGACTGTGCAAGCTGTGCGAGTTTCCATAGCTGATTGGTTTCAGTTATTCTTCTGTTTGTTGCGTGTTAGTATGGTGAAGAGTTCCAGTCCCTGTAGGATCTGGCTAGTTAGGAGAGGGGAACAAAGCTCCTTCTCCCAGATTTTATCCGAGAGGGGACCATCTGGGACAAGGAGAGCACTCTCCTTCCAACGACTAAAACCCTCCTGGTTTTTCTGATGTTCAGGTCTTGTGTAAAGATAGTATTAAGTCTTTTGATCCACTCCCTTTCCTTTTTCTTTCTTTCTATCTCTGTCCAGTTGGGGTTGCTTTCCAGTCCCGTGGTTCCTGATGTACCTGTGTTGTGTCAGCTGGGTTCGGATGGAGTTACCCGTTCCCCCCCCACATAGGTCACCCCGCACTTTTTGCACTGGATGCTGTAGATGGCGTTATTGATGTTTTCTGAGAGTGCCCTTTGCAACTGGAAGATTTCTTTAGTTTCTTTGTTTTGGATCGTTGTTTTCTGTTATGAAATGTTTGGCTCTTGGTGTATATGATCTGTTGTGTACAGGTTTTAGCTTGCTTTGGACTAATTAATGCTGAAGGTTTTTGTTTTTTTCTGTGTGCAGATATGATTTTGTGCTCCCTCAGTATGTTTGTGTTTTCTAATATCATGGTTTTTGGTTGGTTTTTATGCTGAGTTGAGAATATGATGTGTTGAGGGGTATTTTTCTGTCATCTGGAGTTTTTCTATTTAGAAATGTTCGTGCCACATTTTTGAGGAAACTTTGTGTGTATCTTCTCTGGCATAAAGCTTGGAAGAGTGTGTATTTGGCTTCCTCAAAGTCTTGTTGTTGTGTACAGATTTTGTGGAAGTGTAGGAGTTGTGATTTTACCAGTCCTTTTAAAGTATGTTTTGGGTGGAAGCTATCCTTGTGCAGTAAGCCGTGTGAATGTGTCTTTGAAAAATACCTTGATGTCCAGTTTGTCTGTGTTGTTGAAGGAAGAAACCTTGTATGTGGTGGTGTCTAGGAAGTCTATCAGGCTACCATGCTTGGTGTATTTGAGTTTAATGGACCTGTGGTGTGTGTTGAGGCTGTTAATGATTTCTTGTAAGGCTTGATATGTGCTGCCTATATGTTTATTTTTTATTTCTTTGCCCTGGGATGGACTGGTGTCCTTTCCAGGGTGTAGCCTGCCATGTGTCTATTTCTTGCCACGTTTTAAAGTAGAGTTACAATCTTACTATTTTTTCAGTTTTAAATTGACATTTACAAATGTATATTGAAGCAGCTACCCACCTGAACTAAACTATCTCAGCATGTGTAGTCTGCAAAGGAACAAGTAATAGGTTTATTCCATACTGAAAAGAGAAGAGAGAAAACTCAATGTTTCGGCTGTGAAGCCTTCTTCAGGTGTGAGAAAGACAGGGCAGATTACAAAGATTAAATAGCACAGAAGAACAAAAGCTGGGAGAGGGGAGGAGGCAGGAGCAGCAGAGAGGCCACTCAGGAAGTGCAAAATGGAGAGAGGTGAAGAAAGGTGTGAAGTCAAAACCTGCAAGAGAATAGAGAAGATTATTTTAAAATAAGTCAGTCATTGAGAGATCCTGGCTATTTGAGGTGAAAAGAAAAACTATGGGCTTGGAGAAATCTTTAACCTTCCCAGCCCTAATATGTTCTCTGAAGTGTTCTCCTGGTCTCCTTTCGGTTTCCCAAATGTAGATAGCTGGGTATTTTTTGCAAGAGATACAGTAAATGAGATACAGGATGTTGTCAGGGTTATCCGGAATTGTCCTGTGATGCCCTGAATGTCGGTAGATATGTATTTGCAAGTGATGCAGCGAGTGCTATTGCAGGGGACGGTGCTGAGTGCGAGGGAGCTGTGAACAAGAAGCTTATGTGGTGGTCAGCGATAAGAGATGATTGGGCGGTCGGAAAAAAGAGTACCAATGGAGGGATCGTCCTGTAAAATGTAGTCATTGTTAATGATGGTCCTGGGGATAGAAATTGGGTTAGGGTGGTAGGGAAACACCGAGGGAATGCAGTTGTGAGACTGGGAGTTCCTGATTGAGTTGATGATCCGAGGGCTGTTTTTGGCCCGGGAGTAGAATAAAGCGACACCTTTCATCAAACTTTTTGACAGGTACCACGCCCCCTTTTTCAGCCAATGGGAGGCCGCCATGGGCAGATGTCCTGCCCCCTTATCGGCCAATGGTGCAATGTTATGGGTGGATGTCCCGCCCCCTCCAGAGCCAATGGTGTGTCATAATGAGTGTTGTTGTCCCGCCTTCCACCCCGAGCAGCCCCAGGCCTCAGGGTACAAATGCCCACCACCGCATCCCCTTCGATTTATAAATAAGTGTGTGAAAGCGCGTATTAGCGATGAGGGATGGAAGGTGATAATGTCTGCTGCAGGTTTGAATGCAATCTATTATAACCCTAGGGAATCGGCGGTGTGGGAAGTCTGGTGAGGGCCGCGAGTTTCCGGGATGTGAGCACACACACACACACACACACACACACACACACACACTGACTGAGTAAAGTGTCACAGAAAGAACTCGCAGGACAAATAGCATGTGAAATGTGAACCACTTTATTTCATCAGTAGGTTTTAAATTACAGAAACATCCCAGTATACACTTTTAAACTTTTCACACACATTACAGACTACTGCTTGCAATCGCCAATTAAATGTTGGTGCAGAAAATTAGTTGTAGCTATCGCCCCAACATTGTTCAGAAACTCAGCAGCATCTGAAAAAGCATTCATAACGCCCTTTCTCTCGCCATTTCTATAGCCGTGAACACCGAACTGGGCGACCCTAACAGAGAAAATAAATTAGCCTGAGTGATCAGAGGGACGGTGTTACCACAGGATCTATGTAAAATACGTTGTGTTTTGGAATACACACCGCTGAATCCGCCAGGCTTCAGTTTCTGATCTGAAAACATCAGAATCGCAGTAATTTCACTCATGTTCTTTACATGCACATCTATCTCTTTAACAAATTCAAGGACATTAGTATTCAGTTAATTGATTTTCATTTCAAGCTTTGCAGAAAGAAGAGTGTAAAGCACTTTTTGTAAGAATTCTTACGTATACATTCGAAATTTTTCATTCTTCTCACGATGGCACACCTGTGTCTGTAAAACAGAGTGAAAGCTCTATTCACATTGCGAGTATTTCACAGCCCTGGTTTTACATAGATCTTTTTTCTTTTCTGTAAAAATATGTATAAATAAGTATAAAATAAGTTTTGCAACGCACCAAAAGTCACGTGTAGTATTTTTCCATCTACCTTTACAAGTAAGGAGCGTACATACTCATATGGCGAGCGGTCGTCAATTATTTTTCTCAGCAAGTGCTTTATACTCCGCTCAGTATCATCTGTAAAAGTATAGGCACCCAGGCCACTGGCGATGTACAGAACAGCCGATAAAATTCGGGCTAAACTGAGACACTTATAAATTTCTAATGCGGCAAACAACACATCTTTGTACTGTAACATGACCAGGGGAAGGGTCATTCATAACAGGTATTTTCGGAATGACCTACTTAAAATACTAGATATGGACCTTAGCAAAATGGCTGCCAAAAAGAATCAGCTGACCGGTACATGGAAAGGGTCTACCCTGAGAAACAATGAGACACAGCTGAGCCACATCAGGAACCAAAATATAAGTGCCCCGGAGGCAGTGAACAGGGCGGAAGCCGATAAGGTGAATGCGGTTTGGAGGAAAAGAGAGGAAAGAGGTGTATGTTAAAGATCGGGCTAAAGAATAACGGACTACTGAAAGGAGAAAAGGTTTATGGTTTTTGGATTACGGACACTGGATAAGGATACATCGCGGATTGGCTTTATTACGGACTTTTGGAACTCGGATCGGATCAGGATTAAGGGAACGGATTACGGACTGTATTTGGAAGATAGTTGGAGGAAGAAAAGCCACGAAACTCAGGAAAGAAAAGTGTGGTGTGAGTACTACTTTCATTTACATAAACTTTCCCCCAGAGACACCACAGTACCCATCCGCGCACCCGACAACTAGGCATGTGTGACCCCGTTGACCTGGATGATTAATCAAACGGGCCGCGCATTCATCAACCACAACCCCCTTTAAACAATGGTTGAAGGTGCAACATACCACCGACTTTACAATCTGATCCATAGCATCGGGCTCATTAGAGCCATCGATAGCTAAACTAGGTTGAATATCATCATTAATCACATTTTGGTGAACACACATGAACAGACACGAAACATTCAAGCTTGATGGTAGTTTGAAGATTGATGCGTCGACCTCTTCATTATTCTATTAAAGGAAAAAAGAAAAGGAAGGCTTAACAAAATAAATAGGCATGCTTTTTACCTAAAATATTTACAATTGTAATGCCTCTTTTGTGTTAGAGTTTTTCGTTTGCTTCGAACTTGCTGTGGTTTAATATTTACCATTTGTAGCAACTCTTCATCAGTCGTTGACGGACCCCCAACACCTGAATCACCGTCAGAGTTCACATGACAGCCACTGTCACACACCACTGAGTGCTGGGTCAGCTTTTGCTAAAAAGAAGACAAAGTGTTGAAAACGAAATACGCTAAACGCAGATTGAAAATACAATTCCACTATCAGAAAAAATATTTTAGCAACCTACTTCTTCAGTTTGCATAGCAGAGGAATCCGATGATTCACTACTCAAAGAAGCCATCTTCGCAGCAGTCAATATCGGGGCCTGACAGCTCAGGTGTCACACTTCAAAACCGGCAAGTCGGCTAATTTAAGCATAAACTCCAAATTTGTAACCATGCCTACATAGCTCAAGACATTTTTCAAATGGTTGTGATGTTTTAGAACGCCCCACCATATCCCCCACCCCAAAATCACACGTGTTTTATCGAAAGTGAAAAGTAATCACGTTGAATTAAAATATGTAAGCTTATTTCAATGACAAATTCTCAACAACTTTTCAAAAGTTTGAAATGATTTTCCACGTACCGTGAACGTAAAGTCTTTAAACCTTAAAAATATTAACATGCAACCCAAGCCTCAAATGATGTGTTTCTCTAGAAAAGAAATTACATTGAATCAAAAAATGTAAAACTTATTTTATCTTTTGAGAAGAGCGTTGTAGGGCAGGTCTTTATATTTTAGTGGATAGGTCATAAAAGTGTTAAAATAATTGAATAAGACACATTTAGCAGCGATAAATTATACGCACGAGCAAAAATTGATATTTATAACGCTTATAGATTTTAACAATATAACAGACTTTACTAAAATGTTTACTTTTAAATTAAATATTACATCACAACATGTCCACACCCAGGCACCTGCCGTTAAAGGTTATGGGATGTAGAGATACAGTATATAAGGTTCATGATGAGAATAAAAAACGCTCATGCTAATACACAAGCACATGTGTCTCACCAAAGCTGACAAATAAAAAGCCAAAAAGCCACACTGCACGTGTTAACAGGAGAATGAGCGAAGATTGGGTGCCTCGTGCAATTAAAGGCTTACAACACCTGGTATTCCCAGGCGATCTCCCATCCAAGTACTAACCAGGCCCATCCCTGTTTAGCTTCCAAGATCAGACGAGATCAGGCGTGCTCAAGGGGGTGTGGCCGTAAGCAAGAACAAGGCTCGCTGGCACCCTTCTTATAGAGAGGACAGCTCCGTCACCTCTTTTACGACGCTGCTTTTTTTCCCTTGCGTTTTTCTCTTCTTCCCACATTCTCTCTCTTCACTGCCTTCGTCCCCGCTCTATTTCACATCAGCCTTTCACTCTTGCTTCTTTCCAATGAGGATGGAGCTGCGGGAGAAAGGGCGCTATAGAGGATCGCTGTGGAGAGCTGCTGCTGTGCTTTGACATCTGAGCTCTGTGGAAAACGATCTCAATACAATTCTGAAAAACGCGACTCCCCGAACGCCAGCCGAACAAGTCTCCACAGCCGAAGCGCTGTGTCTCTTTTCAGCTGGCGATAAACCTTTCCTCGATCCTTTGCTGACTTGTAAAACTGTTCATGATCAGAATAAAAAACGCTCACGCTAATACACAAGCACCCGTGTCTCGCCAAAGCTGACAAATAAACAGACGGACAAGCCGCACTGCACGTGTGAACAGGGGAATGAGCGAGCGAGCAGGGATAGGGCGCCTCCTGCGCTTAAAAGCCTACAGCACCTGGTATTCCCAGGCGGTCTCCCATCCAAGTACTAACCAGGCCCATCCCTGTTTAGCTTCCAAGATCAGACGTTCTCAAGGGGGTGTGGCCATAAGTGAGAGCAAGGCTCGCTGGCACCCTTCTTATTGAGAGGACAGCTCCGTCACCTCTTTTACGACGCTGCTTTTTTTCCCTTGCGTTTTTCTCTTTTTCCCACGTTCTCTCTCTTCACTGCCTTCGTCCCCGCTCTATTTCACTTCAGCCTTTCACTCTTGCTTCCTTCCAATGAGGACGGAGCTGCGGGAGAAAGGGCACTACAGAGGATCGCTGTGGAGAGCTGCTGCTGTGCTTTGACATCTGAGCTCTGTGGAAAACGATCTCAATACAATTCTGAAAAACGCGACTCCCCGAACGCCAGCCGAACAAGTCTCCACAGCCGAAGCGCCGTGTCTCTTTTCAGCTGGCGATAAACCTTTCCTCGATCCTTTGCGGACTTGTAAAACTGTTCATGATCAGAATAAAAAACGCTCACGGTAATACACAAGCACCCGTGTCTCGCCAAAACTCACAAATAAACAGACGGACAGGCCGCACTGCAAGTGTGAACAGGAGAATGAGCGAGCGAGCGGGGATAGGGCGCCTCCTGCGCTTAAAAGCTTACAGCACCTGGTATTCCCAGGCGGTCTCCCATCCAAGTACTAACCAGGCCCATCCCTGTTTAGGTTCCGAGATCAGACGAGATCAGGCGTGCTCAAGGGGGTGTGGCCGTAAGCCAGAACAAGGCTCGCTGGCACCCTTCTTATTGAGAGGACAGCTCCGTCACCTCTTTTACGACGCTGCTTTTTTTCCCTTGCGTTTTTCTCTTCTTCCCACGTTCTCTCTCTTCACTGCCTTCGTCCCCGCTCTATTTCACTTCAGCCTTTCACTCTTGCTTCCTTCCAATGAGGACGGAGCTGCGGGAGAAAGAGCGCTATAAAGGATCGCTGTGGAGAGCTGCTGCTGTGCTTTGACATCTGAGCTCTGTGGAAAACGATCTCAATACAATTCTGAAAAACGCGACTCCCCGAACGCCAGCCGAACAAGTCTCCACAGCCGAAGGGCTGTGTCTCTTTTCAGCTGGCGATAAACCTTTCCTCGATCCTTTGCGGACTTGTAAAACTGTTCATGACAGAATAGAAAACGCTCACGCTAATACACAAGCACCCGTGTCTCGCCAAAGCTGACAAATAAACAGACGGACAAGCCGCACTGCACGTGTGAACAGGGGAATGAGCGAGCGAGCGGGGATAGGGCGCCTCCTGCGCTTAAAAGCTTACAGCACCTGGTATTCCCAGGTGGTCTCCCATCCAAGTACTAACCAGGCCCATCCCTGTTTAGCTTCCGAGACCAGACGAGATCAGGCGTTCTCAAGGGGGTGTGGCCGTAAGCGAGAGCAAGGCTCGCTGGCACCCTTCTTATTGAGAGGACAGCTCCGACACCTCTTTTACGACGCTGCTTTTTTTCCCTTGCGTTTTTCTCTTCTTCCCACGTTCTCTCTCTTCACCGCCTTCGTCCCCGCTCCATTTCACTTCAGCCTTTCACTCTTGCTTCCTTCCAATGAGGACGGAGCTGCGGGAGAAAAGGCACTACAGAGGATCGCTGTGGAGAGCTGCTGCTGTGCTTTGACATCTGAGCTCTGTGGAAAACGATCTCAATACAATTCTGAAAAACGCGACTCCCCGAACGCCAGCCGAACAAGTCTCCACAGCCGAAGCGCTGTGTCTCTTTTCAGCTGGCGATAAACCTTTCCTCGATCCTTTGCGGACTTGTAAAACTGTTCATGATCAGAATAAAAAACGCTCACGCTAATACACAAGCACCCGTGTCTCGCCAAAGCTGACAAATAAACAGACGGACAAGCCGCACTGCACGTGTGAACAGGGGAATGAGCGAGCGAGCGGGGATAGGGCGCCTCCTGCGCTTAAAAGCTTACAGCACCTGGTATTCCCAGGCGGTCTCCCATCCAAGTACTAACCAGGCCCATCCCTGTTTAGGTTCCGAGATCAAACGAGATCAGGTGTGCTCAACGGGGTGTGGCCGTAAGCGAGAGCAAGGCTCGCTGGCACCCTTCTTATAGAGAGGACAGCTCCGTCACCTCTTTTACGACGCTGCTTTTTTTCCCTTGCGTTTTTCTCTTTTTCCCACGTTCTCTCTCTTCACTGCCTTCGTCCCCGCTCTATTTCACTTCAGCCTTTCACTCTTGCTTCCTTCCAATGAGGACGGAGCTGCGGGAGAAAGGGCACTACAGAGGATCGCTGTGGAGAGCTGCTGCTGTGCTTTGACATCTGAGCTCTGTGGAAAACGATCTCAATACAATTCTGAAAAACGCGACTCCCCGAACGCCAGCCGAACAAGTCTCCACAGCCGAAGCGCCGTGTCTCTTTTCAGCTGGCGATAAACCTTTCCTCGATCCTTTGCGGACTTGTAAAACTGTTCACGATCAGAATAAAAAACGCTCACGCTAATACACAAGCACCCGCGTCTCGCCAAAGCTGACAAATAAACAGACGGACAAGCCGCACTGCACGTGTGAACAGGGGAATGAGCGAGCGAGCGGGGATAGGGCGCCTCCTGCGCTTAAAAGCTTACAGCACCTGGTATTCCCAGGCGGTCTCCCATCCAAGTACTAACCAGGCCCGTCCCTGTTTAGCTTCCGAGATCAGACGAGATCAGGCGTGCTCAAGGGGGTGTGGCCGTAAGCGAGTGTAAGGCTCGCTGGCACCCTTCTTATAGAGAGGACAGCTCCGTCACCTCTTTTACGACGCTGCTTTATTTCCCTTGCGTTTTTCTCTTCTTCCCACGTTCTCTCTCTTCACTGCCTTCGTCCCCGCTCTATTTCACTTCAGCCTTTCACTCTTGCTTCCTTCCAATGAGGACGGAGCTGCGGGAGAAAGGGCGCTATAGAGGATCGCTGTGGAGAGCTGCTGCTGTGCTTTGACATCTGAGCTCTGTGGAAAACGATCTCAATACAATTCTGAAAAACGCGACTCCCCGAACGCCAGCCGAACAAGTCTCCACAGCCGAAGCGCCGTGTCTCTTTTCAGCTGGCGATAAACCTTTCCTCGATCCTTTGCGGACTTGTAAAACTGTTCACGATCAGAATAAAAAACGCTCACGCTAATACACAAGCACCCGTGTCTCGCCAAAGCTGACAAATAAACAGACGGACAAGCCGCACTGCACGTGTGAACAGGGGAATGAGCGAGCGAGCGGGGATAGGGCGCCTCCTGCGCTTAAAAGCTTACAGCACCTGGTATTCCCAGGCGGTCTCCCATCCAAGTACTAACCAGGCCCGTCCCTGTTTAGCTTCCGAGATCAGACGAGATCAGGCGTGCTCAAGAGGGTGTGGCCGTAAGCGAGTGCAAGGCTCGCTGGCACCCTTCTTATAGAGAGGACAGCTCCGTCACCTCTTTTACGACGCTGCTTTATTTCCCTTGCGTTTTTCTCTTCTTCCCACGTTCTCTCTCTTCACTGCCTTCGTCCCCGCTCTATTTCACTTCAGCCTTTCACTCTTGCTTCCTTCCAATGAGGACGGAGCTGCGGGAGAAAGGGCGCTATAGAGGATCGCTGTGGAGAGCTGCTGCTGTGCTTTGACATCTGAGCTCTGTGGAAAACGATCTCAATACAATTCTGAAAAACGCGACTCCCCGAACGCCAGCCGAACAAGTCTCCACAGCCGAAGCGCTGTGTCTCTTTTCAGCTGGCGATAAACCTTTCCTCGATCCTTTGCGGACTTGTAAAACTGTTCACGATCAGAATAAAAAACGCTCACACTAATACACAAGCACCCGTGTCTCGCCAAAGCTGACAAATAAACAGACGGACAAGCCGCACTGCACGTGTGAACAGGGGAATGAGCGAGCGAGCGGGGATAGGGCGCCTCCTGCGCTTAAAAGCTTACAGCACCTGGTATTCCCAGGCGGTCTCCCATCCAAGTACTAACCAGGCCTGTCCCTGTTTAGCTTCCGAGATCAGACGAGATCAGGCGTGCTCAAGGGGGTGTGGACGTAAGCGAAAACAAGTCTCGCTGGCACCCTTCTTATAGAGAGGACAGCTCCGTCAGCTCTTTTACGACGCTGCTTTTTTTCCCTTGCGTTTTTCTCGTCTTCCCACGTTCTCTCTCTTCACTGCCTTCGTCCCCGCTCTATTTCACTTCAGCCTTTCACTTGTAGCGGCAATGGTTGTTAATAAGACAGAATTAAGTGTTGCTGTGCTTTTTCTAATGAGGCCCCATCTCTCTGTTCATCTCTGTGGTGCAGCCACAGAGAAACTATTCATGCAGGCTGATTTAAATATGTTTTCTTTTGATAAGGGACAGCTCCCAAATGGGGATGCACTTAGCTAAGCCTGGCTATCATGATCAATGGTCATCCATTGGCGCCTATCTGTCTAGGGTGTGCCAGATGGACATCTGGACTGCATTCCTAAGTGTCAGGAGTAAGTGACTCACATCTCACCTTGATCAACCAATCAGGGACTGGTAGGGCCGAGTAACCCACGTGGGACTCTGATGCCCATGGAACTTTCAGCCAATGAACGAGCTGAAGTTCCTCCAGGTAAAAACAGGCAACACAGAGGGCCTGAGAGACTATTTCCTGGACTTTTCTAAAGGGAATTCAAAGGAGAATTCCAGGGCAGGACGGCCCAGGAGCAAAAGGCTCCCAAGGGCAGGACATTCTCGCAGTGCGCCTCCTGACCATCCTAAGACTCAGCCCGGACAACCACGGAACGGCCAGTGTGTCCGAGTGCCAGAACTTTCCTTTGTTCTAAGAGTCTAGAGCGGAGGTTGCCAGAGAGTAACCAGAGGATCCACCTGAGGTAAGCACCAGCAGCAAGCCTTGTGAACAGGTCGGAACTGTGGACAGCTGAATCACTATTCAGAACTAGCGCTTCATCAGGAATGAACCGGTCCTCTTCCTGACTTGCTGGGACCCACAGTCATCTTTTCTCCTGTGCACAAACTTTGCTAGTTAAAGCCAACACTAACTAGCCGGTCAGTGAGCATCTGCAGCACAGCACAGCCTGGCACGGAGCCAGAGAGCCCGCAGGAGATCTGAATCCCCAGAGATTGGATGAGTATTCAACTTCAATGCATTACAGCTTGAGAATTCAATTGTTATCCCAACCAGTTGATATCAATTTAATTCCTAAGAGTTATGTACTTGTTTTCAGTATCTAATGTAGAAGTTGTAACCAAGTTCACTTTATGAAACGATCTAAATGAATGATATACTGAACGTATGTCCTCTTGATATATGTAACTCTTTGTAACTGATTGTATATATACCTTTTGTATTCTGATAACCCTCTCGATAAGATCTGTTAGGTTTATATGCATATTTTATGTATTAATAAATGTATCCTCGTGTATTAGTACCCGTGTGTGTGTGCGTTGTTTGAGTTATATCGCATGGTTGGATTCTTAGGCCATCAAAAGAATCATTTTGTGATTTACGGCTACAATTAATAAATGTCCCCGTACATGCCCAAACCCTACAGAACTGGTGCCTTCAGAGAGCACACTACATTTATTGGCGTCCCTGGACGGGCTATGGTAAGACTGAAATGAGTCAACCAAGCGGAATAATTCAATATAAAACACCGCGGGTTTCATACTCGACAATACAGTGTGCTGAAAGCCGAAAGGAAAAAAGTTCCCCTTGCTCTTTAAGCAGTGCTTGATTGTTTTGTGATCTTTTGCGATCTACTGGGTTGATTGCATACTTGATCTTGTGGTTTTCTGTGGTAGAACTGTGATTTCGTACTGAAAAGTAATACTCTTTAAGTTTAACGATGGTTGCTAAAAGGTCTGAATTCAAGTCGCTATTAAGCACTCTCTCTAGCAGCGACAGGTCTGACCACGATCTCCGTCATATCTCCATCAGCGGAGAAGCTAGGAGAATAAACCTCCATTCTCTGAGAGAGCTAGCGAAGGACATGGAGAGATTTGACCCTGCAGTGTCAGAGAATAATATCGAGAGTTATATTCAAGACCTCAGGTATACCCTGCAGTACCTGCCAAACGCTACAGAACAGGAAAAAGTGTTTCTGGTCAGGAAAACTAGCAGCAGAGCTGTACATGAGTGGATGGCTAGGCAGATGAAGAAAGTCTGTGATGACTTTGAAGAGCTGTGTCAAGCACTTATCAGAATACAGTGCGTTTATTGACCCGACTGCCGCGATAGCCGCCGCCCTTAACATTAAGCACGAGAGAGCAGAGTCCCCTCGCGAATATTACGAGAGACTTAGATGAACTTATTTTGCAGGGCGAAATGATGAGGGTTGTGAAGAGAACACACATTTCAAGGGTTTATTCATTGCGAATCTCCACCCGTCAGTCAGAAAGATGATCTTAATGCATACAGATGCACAGACCATGAAAATGACTGATATTAAGAGATTCGTGCAGAAAGCCTGGGAGTATGATGTCCAAAGTCGCTCTGAGCAAAAAGCTGTTAAAGCGACTGTGTTCGCCGTCAGAGCCAGCAGGGTTAATTCCCCCCTGCTTGAAGGAGCACAGGCTCCTGAGCTGGCTAAGCCCCGTTCCAAAGCAGGCACACAGGACCACACCCAGCGTCCTAAGTTCCATGAGAACACCGGGGAAGAGAAAGGGCTAGATAAAGCTGAACAAAAGGATTCAGTAGCCGCCCGCCTGGCCAGGCTTGAACAAGTTTTATTAGGACAGAGACAACCGCTCCCCAAGGCTGCCGGAAGCGTGAATGAGCTGATACTCTCCACTGGAGGAGGCGGAGACCCCCTCTCCCTCCCTCAGTCTATCTGATTGAATGGAAGGGTTCCTGCCTGGATGAGGTCAGCCACTCCCAAGCGAGTGCTGACTCCACCCCTGAAGTCACAGAGCAGGCAGTAAAACAGAGAGGAAAAGCAGGAAGCTTTTACCTCAAGGCTGCCATGGGAGATGTCTTACACAGTGAGACATTGATTGACACTGAGGTTGAAAGGTGTTTGATGTCATACAGCAAGCTCAAACGGGTAGAAAAAGAAAAGGGCATGCGACTCAGAGAGGAACCTTTGGTGGATCACCAGAAAGGCAAGGTGTGGAAACAGGTCAAGGCTCCTAAGCCTTCTGTACAGAAGGAAGGGGGGCCAAGAGGCAGACTGTGCTCACACAGTGCCCACCGAACACAGAAGCCTATGTGGAGATTCCTTCTGTTCCCTCTGGACAAGAAATAAAAATATTTTCTTGTTCCCCGGATATACAGGGAAGTCATGTCCCGGCTGAGGTCACAACAGCCTCCATGCCACAGAAGCGGTGCTCCAAGCAGCCGCCTGATCCACCAGGTAAAGCACACCCCTTTTACATCCCTAAAGAGGAGCAGATCTCCCCACCTGGCGATGAAAAGGAGCTTTCCCTGTGCACCCTGGCACCCAAGAGGGGTCAGGACCACCACCCTGCAGTGGTGGAAGGGATCCAGATGGCAGGAGAGCAGGTTGGTGATGTAGCCCTCACCCTTAGCCCTGAGAGGTCCTCTATTAGTGAGGATCTGCTTGAGCAGCTGTCACGGGGCCACCGCCAGGTGCCCCTGGTGCAACATTCACAGGTTAGAGAGGAGGTCCAGCTGGACGCTGAGACTACTGCACTGTGGACACACCTGATCCCAGATGCCGATTCCCTCTGCTGTGACCCAGGGAACCTGCAGTCAGGTAACATTATTTCTCACAACTACCAGATAGTGAGTGAGACTGACCTGATTGTTCCTGCCTCAACGGCAGGGTTTCCAACACACCCAGTCCCCCGGAAGGGACAGGGAATGAAAGCCGAGCCGGTTTTCTTACAGCCACCAGCTCAGTCTGTCAGTCTGAGTCTGACCAACAGTGGTTCAGCCAGACTGGAGCTGGATGGTCAAGCCACCCGCCTGTTAGTGCAGAACACGGCAAAGGGGGGTGTCAGAACCCCCGCCCGCACTGACATGGGCCTGGTGGGTGATAGTGAGTTCAAAGACAGTGAACTAGCTATCCCACTGCTGGGGCAGCTCCCTGAACCCCTAGCGAGGGAAGGGGGGAGCGAGCAGGTGCCCTACACCCACGCCCAGCGAACGATTGTAAACATGCCGATAGAGGGATTCCTCAATCAGGAAGTTTGCAGGGTAGACCTGAACAGTGAGACTGGGGTAACAAGTCCAGATCACTCAGGTGCTCCAGATGATCACTCAGCCGAGGTTCAGGCATGCTCCACCGCTGCACCACCCCCTGCAGGGTTCCTAGAGCACAGGCATGAACAAATCGAAAAAGCAGATGCCCTGGAAATGGAGGAGGAGCATCAACAGCTGCGTCAGATCTCCCCAGATTTCCAGGATGTTGGTGCCCAAGATGCCACATGGCATACTGAGAAAGACACCATGTACATACTGCGCCAGCTTAGAAAGGCGACAGTCACTCAGAAGGAGATGACTGAGATCAGCCACCCTAAAAGACTTTTAGGAGGACTGATCGCTGCTGCCACTGTTGTGCGTTTGCTATTTTTGGTAGGTTTGTTTGCTACTGGCACTCTTACCCTGACTGCCCCAAGAAGGCAGGTGTCAGAGATGCCAGAGGGTAGTGACAGACTGTATCAACAGCAGCAAAAGTTGGAAAGCTTAGGGAAAACCCTACAGGCAACTTCCTATGCAACAGGGTTAAACCTTATCCCCCAACCAGTGGACATGATTGCCGGTGTTATACAGTGGGTTTATGCTTGTGTGCAACAGGCCAGAATGTTGACACAAGACCTGTTAAGGGAGTTCAGTGCCACTGTAGCCAGTCTAGCCATGGCACAATTTCCAACCCACTTGATTCCACTCTTCTCAGTAGAGGAGTATGTGACATTAACCACCCCATCGCTCAGAGCTCACCCAGAAGGCAATCCAAGATTGAATTTGGTTCCAAATCTTGAGATGGGTATGGCTACCAAAGCTATCCATTGGCTGTGTCTAAATGATTCACCAATGAAGGGTGTAAAGCTACTAACGAACAGAGGGAGGTTAATGAACCCCATGAAGAGCAGGTGGGAAGTAAATGGCTGGTCAGCACACCACACTTAACTGTCACTATGACTTGTGACAGGCATGATACAGCTACCACAATGCAGCTACCTAACCAACAGTCTCCTGCAAGTTCCCAAGGAGGCCATAGTACAGCATGGTAACTTAACACTGTACGGTCTGGAACCAGACAACATAAGACCAAACTGGAGGTCGTGGATGCCTTCAGGTGCCACACTATTGAATTGGATAGAAATCCAAGAAACACTACGCCCTGAAGAGGTACAGGTAGTTAGTTTGCTTTAATGGAACAAACCTCCAACCCACCCTGGCAGGTGCCCAACACAGGTGTCGTGGTTTATCAGGGGGGCTGGGAAAAGGAACTGTTGTTATTGTAACACTACTGCCGGGTAGCTGGGTCATGACTGACAGTGTACTCTGAATGCTGTACTCTTACATCAAGATGTACTCCGGGTAGCATGAATGAGTCAAAGGTAGCATGTCAAAAGAAAGGAAGTTACTTCTTCCCAAATATCTGCCTACAGAGGTATCAGATATTGACAGTGAACTTCCTGATGTGTAATGCCTAGACTGAGATGATGTCTCCTACCGTGTTTATACATACTCCAGATTTTATTCATCCTGTTTGTTCCCAATGCTGGTTCCGTTATGAATTCTCGAGGAGTAATGTGGACATTTAAGGTTAATGTTCTAATGACAAGGGACATCACTTAACTCTGTTTTGTTTTGAAGGCAACAACGCCTCAGGACCTCGTGACCTTCAAAAAGGGGGGATATGTAGCGGCAATGCTTATAAATAAGACAGAATTAAGCGTCGCTATGCTTTCCTAAATGAGGCCCCATCTCACTCTCCCTCTCTGTGGTGCAGCCACAGAGAAAGTATTCATGCAGGCTGATTTAAAGATGTTTTCTTTTGATAAGGGACAGCTCCCAAAGGGGGATGCACTTAGCTAAGCCTGGCTATCATGATCAATGGTCATCCATTGGCGCCTATCTGTCTAGGGAGTGCCAGATGGACATCTGGACTACATTCCTAAGTGTCAGGAGTAAGTGACTCATATCTCACCTTGATCAACCAATCAGGGACTAGTAGGGCCGAGTAACCCACGTGGGATTCTGATGCCCATGGAACTTTCAGCCAATGAATGAGCTGAAGTTCCTCCAGGTAAAAACAGGCAACACAGAGCTCCAAGACTATTCTAAAGACTTTTCTAAGGAGAATTCTAAAGGAGAATTCCAGGGCAGGACGGCCCAGGAGCAGAAGGCTCCCAAGGGCAGGACATTCTCGCAGCGCGCCTCCTGACCATCCTGAGCCTGGACAACCACGGAACGGCCAGTGTGTCCAAGTGCCAGAACTTTCCTCTGTTCTAAGAGTCGAGAGCGGAGGTTGACAGAGAGTAACCAAAGGATCCACCCGAGGTTAGCATCAGCAGCAAGCCTCGTGAACAGGTCGGAACTGTGGACAGCTGAATCACTATTCAGAACTAGTGCTTCATGACTTGCTGGGACCCACATTCATCTTTTCTCCTCTGCACAAACTCTGCTAGTTAAAGCCAACACTAACTAGCCGGTCAGTGAGCATCAGCAGTGCATCGTCGCAAGCCGCACAGCACAGCCTGGCACGGAGCCAGAGAGCCCGCAGGAGATCTGAATCCCCAGAGATTGGATGAGTATTCAACTTCAATGCATTACTGCTCGAGAATTCAATTGTTATCCCAACCAGTTGATATCAATTTAATTCCTAAGAGTTATGTACTTGTTTTAAGTATCTAATGTAGAAGTTATAACCAAGTTCATTTACAAAACGGTCTAAATGAATGATATACTGAACGTATGTCCTCTTGATATATGTAACTCTTCGTAACTGACTGAATATATACCTTTTGTATTCTGATAACCCTCTCGATAAGATCTGTTAGGTTTACATGCATATTCTATGTATTAATAAATGTATCCTCGTGTATTAGTACCTGTGTGTGTGCGTTGTTTGAGTTATATCGCATGGTTGGATTCTAAAGCCATCAAAAGAATCAACTTTGTAATTTATGGCTACAATTAATAATTGTCCCCGTAAATGCCCAAAACCTACAGAACTGGTGCCTCGTGAGAGCACACTACACTGTGAAGGGGAAGAAGTTTGTGACTTCCAGGTGTTTCCAGAAGGGAGAGGTGGTGTGTGATTACAATGGCAAGGTCATCACAAAGACAACTGCTGAAGCTCACAGATGACAGAGAGAGACATGAGATGTCTTTTCTTTTCAGATGAACCTGCACAAAAACTGTGCATTGATGCTCGTGAAAAACACTGAGCCTGCCTCCCGGATAAGGAGGCAAATCGGAAGATGGATAAATCAATCAAAGAGAAAAGACAATGTAAGGGCTGTAAGAAAGTCATTTATAATCAACGAACAGTCTGTCATAATTCTGTCTGTGACAAAAAGGGACATTGTTGAGGGGAGAAGAGCTCCTCTGTGATTACAGCATTTCCAGGAAATAATTTCAAGGTGAAGGACAAGCTCTGGAGTGGTTGGTTCACTGACCATTTCCAAAAAAGAAACTAAGTAAGTATATTAAAGTGCATATTTTGAAGATATTCATTTTCTTGTATCTTGGAATTAATGTAAAAATTATATTCGTGTTAATGTCTTGAAAATAGCATTTCTCATTCTCATCAGCAAGGATATAAGAAAAGATGGAAAGATGGCGACGGTTTACAGAAAGCTCTCTCGTTGTGTGTCTGTTTTAATGTTTATTTATACGTTAATACTCTTGTTTTGTGTTGGACGCTCAATGTCTGTCATTACTTATGATAGACAAACGCTTTTAAACCTGAGGACAGACTCCTTAATGTCATCAAACAACTTTTTTCACGTACCGGACCCCACCTGCTGGATCGGACAAAGATGCGGCAAACAACAACAACAGGTGGGCAGACGCCGGGGGAGACGAGGCGGCGTACTAGCGCGACCACGAAGGCGTCCGCACAGACCACCGCTGCCGTCTATTTTGTTAGCTAATGTTCAGTCACTGGACAAAAAGATAGATGAGCTACATTGTCGGATCAATGCGGAAAGGGACCTGAGGGACTGCTGTATTTATGCCTTCACTGAAACCTGGCTGAATGCATGCGTCCCGGACACCGCCATCCAGCCAAAGGGGTTCACCGTTTACCGCATGGACAGAAACCACCAAGCAACCGGCAAACACAAAGGAGGAGGCGTCTGCTTCCTGGTCAACAGCAAGTGGTGCACCGACGTGAAGGTAATCTCTAAATCCTACTCGCCGAATCTAGAACACCTGACCATAAAATGTCGACCCTTTTATTTGCCGAGGGAGTTTTCCGCCACTATCATCACAACCGTTTACATTCAACCTCAAGCCTGCGTGGAAGCAGCACATAGCGAACTCCACGACATTATCAACAAGCACGAAAACTCCCACCCAGAAGCCGTCTCAATTGTAGTTGGCGACTTCAACCACTGCACTCTGAGGAAAGTACTGCAAAAATACATTCAGCATGTCACAGTACCGACAAGAGGAGACAATATTTTGGATCACTGCTACACAACAATAAAAGGAGCATACAAAGCGCTTCCCAAACCGAGTTTCGGTAAGTCGGACCACATCGCTCTCCTGTTGCTTCCTGAGTACAAACAGAAGCTGAAGACCTCCCCCATTGCGAACAGGTCAGTGCGTTGTTGGTCTGAGGAGGCGGAAAGCAAGTTAATAGACTGCTTTGATAGTACAGACTGGGACGCATTCAGAGCTCCCGACCTGTTATTATATGTTCTTAATATAATTGCTAATTATATTAAGAACATAAACCATTTTCCGGGCTACATCCTAAATGATATCAGTGTGAAAGTAGAGGATCCCAGCCTGGCTAACCTCATCATCAACTTCCAAAGTATCCTAAAGGATATTCAGAAGAAGAACAGTAAGAATGTTGCCAAGAGATTACTAAAAATAGGTCATTTTCATTTTAAAACTTCTTTCAGTTGTACTTTTAATCTGAATACAAAAAAAGTTGATGAGTATTAATTTCTCCCACAGATATAGACAGTTGCAGAGTCCAGAACCAAGTACGAAGGATTGCTGGAAGGTGTTGCAAAGTGTTGCAAAGAGAGATGTGTTGCACAGACTGGGCAAGACATCACCTTGCCTGAGCAGCTTCTTGTACTGTATTACCTGCAGTCCTTTCTCCAGCTGAAGCACCTGTAGCACCCAGGGGTGGTAAAGAACATGACAGTAAGAATACTTTCATACAACAAAAGTAAGAAATTACATAGATGGGATTTTTACAGTTTGGTGTATTCATTTTTATTTTCTCGCTATTACAGGTTGAAATTACAGGTTGAAATTACAATGGCAAAGAAAGTGTTGTTTCAACAAGTGGGCACAAAAATGGTCATAATTCCTGTTAAAGAGCACAAAACCTCAAACAACAGCTGGCTTCCTTTGCATTGAGTGAAGAAGAGGAACATGCAAGTTGATGGCTACATTGATATACCCATCCACTCAATTCAGGGTTGTGGTAGAACTGGAACCATCCTGGCAAGCAGTGGATGCAAAGTACTGTATCACCCATAATGTGACACCAGTCCATCACAGGACTCACTCACACCATGGCCAATTTTCATAGAAGCCAATTAAAATCCATGTTAATACCGAACAAAAGACCTCCACCTGCATAGCTCCAATCATGTACGGTATTTAAGAAAATCTGGAATGTACCTTAATTGCATTTTATTTGTGTTTTATCAGCCGTTTCATCTTTACTTCACTAAACTGCGCTGTAATGCCCAAGTCAGCAGCTGTGAAAGGAGATGGAGAAGATGGACTGGTCAGCCAATGTATCAACAGTGTCTGAAGTGCTTGAGAAGTGGAAGCCCAACACAGGACTGCCACCAAATGACATGCAAATTAAAAAGTTGATAAAGTATCAAATCTGGGAAGGCCTGAGCATCACTGACGATCCTGTGAAGGGGAAGAAGTTTGTGACTTCCAGGTGTTTCCAGAAGGGAGAGGTGGTGTGTGATTACAACGGCAAGGTCATCACAAAGACAACTGCTGAAGCTCACAGATGACAGAGGGAGACATGAGATGTCTTTTCTTTTCAGATGAACCTGCACAAAAACTGTGCATTGATGCTCGTGAAAAACACTGAGCCTGCCTCCTGGATAAGGAGCCTGTAGTGGTTTGATGGGTTTACTGAGACAATTATCAATTGTAGCAGTAATCACGAGGTTGTTCGTTGGGGCTTTTAGAAAATCAATCGTCAGAACAACTAACAACGCACACACACGGGTTCAATACACGAGATACATTTATTAATATAAACTGTGCACCAAACATATACTAGTCTGCTTGGATACAAGCGGCAGACCTTACTGTGAGGGTTATCAATATACAAGGTATATAATCTCGAAGAGATGCAAACACAAAGAGATACACAACAGAGAATATATTTCAATATATATCGTTCGGTTACCGAATCGCTAATCAGTGTTATTACCCACTGTTACTCTAAACTCGGAAGTAAATACATTACTCATGAATTAAATTGATAACAACTTGTGTTGAGGTACAATTGAATTCTCGAGACGCAATGTAGAACATGGGGTTTACTTATCCATTGTGTATGGATTTGGAATTTCCCGGCACGAACACCAAACCAGCTGACAGGCTCTGTTGCAGCGGTTGTCCAATGGGCGTTGTGTCGGCGTCCTCTGGCTACCGGCCAACCAGTCGAGGTGCAGCTCGGAGTAGGAAGGGCGGAGGAATCTGACTGTGGCGCACAGGGCAGTCGTTGCTCCGAGGGGATCTACCAGCTGGCTAGTAGAAAGTCTCTATGCACAGAGTGTGACCGCGAGTCCTCACAAGTCACTCTTTTGCCTGGGAAGAAACTGGTTCGTTCCCGGTCCAGCGCTGCTTCTGAATAAGCTATTCAGGTTGTCGACGAGGGTCCAACTGTAGGCTGCCGTTGATCAAGCGGAGCATTCACGTTGGTAGAATTCTGAGTACGTACGGGATCCTCGGCCTCGCGCTTAGAACAAAGTCCAAGTCCTTTTGCAGACAACAGCAGTTGTCACGTGATTGTCTCTGAGGATGCGCGAAAATGGCCAAGGAGAGCTCAGAACTGAGCTTGCGCTCCCTTTTTGATCAAGACCCAGATGTGTGCTGATTGGTTGAGAGTTTGGCGGGCATTGGAGACCAACGTGGTATTACCACGCCCTGCCAGTCCCTGATTGGTTGGTCAAGGTGAGATATAAGTCACTTACTCTTGACACTTAGGAATGCAGTCCAGATGTCCATTCGGCACTCCCTAGACTGATAGGCGCCAATGGATGATCATTGATCATGATAGCCAGGCTTAGCTAATGGCATCCCCGTCTGGGAGCTTGCTTCTTATCAAAAGAAAAACATCTTAAATCAACTTGCATGAATTCTTTCTCTGTGGTTGCACCACAGAGATGGAGGGTGAGATGGGGCCTCCTTTAGGAGCATACCAACGCTTAATTCTGTCTTATTAACAAGCATTGCCGCTACATATCCCCCCTTTTTGAAGGTCACGAGGTCCTGAGGCGTTGTTGCCTTCAAAACAAAAACAGAGTTAAGTGATGTTTGTTGTACCACGGTGGGTTCTACCTCTCGAGAATTTGTACAGGAAATAGTGTTGGAAAGAACATTGCGTATACCTGCTCTCAGTTATAAGGTACCTAGGAATGAGGCATTGGGCATCATCATTAGCCCTAGACCTTAAACTTCCGGCAGTTCACTATCAGTATCGGATAGCTCTGCAGCAGGCAGACGTTTGGGAGTGGTTACCTGATTTCGGTGATAAACCATTGCTCCCTTTGTCTCATTCAAACTACCCCACAAGGCTTTGATACGAGAGAACAGCATCCAACACATTACCCCAGCCATGATCCAGCTACCCAGCAGCAGTGTCAAGATGACCACGTTTATTGTTCCTAGCGCCCCAGAGGATCCACAACGACTGTGCTTGGGACCTACCAGTGTAGTTTTTAAGTTTGTGTCGTTAAGAACAAATTCGACTACCTGTACACCCTCAAGACTTACTGTCTCTTGGATTCTCTCATCCAAGTCAACGCTGTGTCCTCTGAAAGCGTCCACAATCTCGAGTTCCGTTTCATACAGTTCTGACTCCAGGTGATACAGTGCTAAATCGTTGAGATGCACTATAGCTCCTTCAGGAACTTGTAGAGAAACTGTTTGGTTGGGTAGCTGCACTTCGGTAGCTGTATCATGCCTGTCATAGGTTATTGTAACCGTTAACTGTGGTGTGCTGACCAGCCATTTCTTTCCCACCTGCTCAACCTGGGGTTCATTAACCTCACTTTTGCTCGTCACTGTGGCCTTACACTTTTCAGTGGCAGCCCCCTTTCTGATACCACACAACCTCTGAGTTGTGTCCCTAAGGAATGGCTTACTCGGGCATACCCAGTGGATATCCTTGGTTGATATACACAGTTCCAGGTTTGGAACAAGATACAAATTTGGATCATCCTCCTGGTAAGCTACGAGCGGTGGGGTGGTCAACTTCACATGCATGTCTCCCCTCCAGAAGCCAACGTTCGATATAGACTTGAGTCTATAGATATCCTTGCTACTCACGATGGGAAAGTTCAACAGGAAACCTATTTCCTTGGCTTCGGGGTTGACATGTATAGGAATGGCACTGCCTAGACTGTATGCAAGATGTACCTGCAATGGCTGCACCATCTCGGAAGTGGTTGTCTTCAGTACTTCTTCTACTAAGGACAGTGGAACCAAGTAGGTTGGAATCTGTCCCATGGCTAGGCTAGTTACCGTGGCACTAAGCTCCCTAAGCAAATCCTGCATCAGCATCCTGACCTGTTGCACGTAAGCATAATCCCACTGTAACACGTCGACAATCCTGCCCACGGTGTGGAGGGTGTTATTTAACACTGCTGCATGAAGGTTTACTGCTAATATTGTGCCCTGGAAGGTTTTCCCTAGGCTTTCCAGCCGCTGCTGCTGTTGATACAGCCTGTCCTGAATTTCTGGCATTTCCTTACGTAACCCAGACACCTGCCTTCTCAGGGTGGTCAGGGTGACAGTGTTAGCAGCAAACAGACCAGCTGAAAATAGCGAACCCACGGCGGAGGCCGCAGCAATCAGACCCCCCAAGAACCTTTTGGGGCGGCTGAGGCCTGTCATCTCCTCCTGGCTGACTGTTGCCTTCCTCAGCTGGCGGAGCATGTGTATAGTGTCTAGCTGGGCATGCCATACAGCATCCTTAGCCCACTGCCTGCCATGATAGGACACCCTACTGTTCATGTTGATGTGCTTCCGAAACACATCACTTGGGTCCAGCCGCACATACACTCGCTGAGTATGTGTTCTGCAATTTGTTAACAACAATCCGGGAGCGTCCTGCAGGACTATGCTGGTAGGAGGACCGGGTTCCACAACTTCAAGGGGCTGTGTCGAGGCGATCCACAGCACTGTCAGGACCAGCCGTGGCAGTTTTAGGATTCCCATTCTGGAACACAGATGAGGCACATGGTACAGTTCCACTATAATTTTGAATATATTTTCCTAGGAGGACCTACACTACAGTACCTAACTACCTGCAGCTACAAAAGGGCACCCCCCTCTTGATCGGGTTTAGACTTTTAACCCTATTCTGTGTCCTCCGGCGCCATTTGAGGTGGGCGATACAACCGGAGGTGGTTGCGATGCACCCACTTGTAGACCAGAGATTGCCTTCCTTTTTCAATCCGAATTCGATAAGCTACCGGTGATACCTTATCGACATTCTCGTGGGGTCCTGTCCAACTGGGTAAGAACTTCCGGGCCACCCCTGTGGGTTTGGCAAATTGGAAGTACAGGACCTTGTCTCCTACTTGGAGTTCCTGGTTAACTGCCTTTCGGTCATAGTATGCTTTCCTACCCTCTGCACTCCTTCCCAGATTGTTCTGGGCAAAAGCAAAGGTTGCCTGCAGATGTGCTCGCAAGTCTGACACATACTGATGGGCCGTAGCAGCCCCCGTCGTGCTCAGGTCCTCCACCCCATAAAGACAGTGTAGGGGAAGAGTCATCTTCCGACCTGTCATCATCTCAAAAGGTGGGACCCCTGTAGAGCAATGGGGCATGGCTCGGATGGCCATCAGAACCAGGGGCAGCTTAATGTCCCAGTCCCTACTGCTGGGGGAGACAAACTTTTTTAACATACTAACCACCGTTCGGTTTGCCCTTTCTGCCTGGCCCGAGGATTGAGGGTGGTAGGAGATATGCAACTGGGCCTTGACCCCAAGCATATTCCACAGGGTTGCCATTACTGTAGCTGTGAAATGGGTTCCCCGATCCGAGTCCACGGTCAGGGGGAGTCCCCATCGACTGAACACATGGTTCACCAACAGCACTGCATTTGTCTCTGCCGTGTCGTTGGGTGCTGGGAGGCACTCAATCCATTTTGTGAATGCACACGTAACAGTGAGGAAATATTTGTTCCCTCTGGATGACCTCACCAGCGGCCCCACCCAATCCATTTGTAGATTGGACCAGGGGAATGTCATGCCCTTTTTCTGGAGTGGTGCACGGTGCAAGGGCCGTGATGGTTGGAACTGGCTACACGTCAGACACCCCTTTACATACGCGGCGATGTCTTGGCCCATGTGAGGCCAGAATGCCACCTGCTGGATAGTGTCATACGTGGCCTTGATTCCCCGGTGGCCCCCACAGGGCTCGTCATGAGCGTGTTGGATCATGACCCCCCGATGGCAGCGGGGAACTACCCACTTTGGGACACCTTGTGCAACTGGTACACAAACCAACAACCCCTTTATAATTTTTAGGTTGTCTTTCACCTCTGCCAGCTCCTTCAGCTCCGGAGACTGGCTCAGCACCTGCTCCGAAAGAGGTTGACGCACTGGGTCAGCGATATGCTGATACATTTGCCCAATTGCTGGGTCCTGTTTCTGCATTTCCGCAAGATCGGTGTTAAAACCCTGTGACCCAAGCACTACAGATTGAGGGTCAGCTCCGACATCCTGTCTAGCCCTGCTTCGGGTGACCGCCTTGACCTCAGCCACGGTTTCTGGGGGTAGCCATTCCTGCTGGAACTGCCAGGGTTCACCCTCTAAGGCGCCAGATTTGGCCAGCCGGTCGGCCTCATCATTCCCGTCTTTGTCAGGTCCCTTCACCTGGGAGTGTCCCTTCACCTTCCTCCAGTAAACCATCATTCCAGCCTCGGTCGTGAGCTTGTCACTGGCCAGGAACAACTCTTTGTTCTTTACTTCCTTGCCCCGGGCATTTTTCATGCCGTTACCCTTCCAATACGGAAGATGGGACACGAAGCTATGTCGGGCGTAGTTCGAGTCACTACAGATGACAAATTGTTTAAGGCCATTTGTCAGGGCCTGCTGGAGGGTGATCAGCACCCCAGCTACTTCCGCATACTGACTAGTCTTTGGTCCTAGCTTATAGCGGGTCGGCCCACAGGGAGTATTGTCTTGCCAGACTACTCCTACCCCTGCTAGCACCTGCTGTTCGTGGCGAAAAGAGCAACCGTCAACATAGGCCATGGGTAAGCCCTGGCCCATGTTCTCATCGTAGTACCGATGATTGTTCGGTAGCTCAGCAGCGGGAATTGTTTCTGGAGCTTCCATGTCAGTGTCACAGCCGTGACACACTTGGCCCAAAGCCAGGCCCTGTCCCAGGTACATTCTCTTGCTCTGTGCATAACGTACCTCTATCTCATAGCCTTGTAGGGCCATCATCCATGCCACAATCCTGCTATTTGACACCCTGCCCGCTTTCAGTTTCTGGCTATGCAGGAATGTCACAGGTTGGTGGCAGGTTTCGATGATGATCTTTTGTCCCCCTACATAACTACGGAAGTGTTCTACCGACCAGACCGTAGACAACAGGGCCTTCTCGCAGTCCAAGAACTTTTGCTCCACTGGGCTCAGGGCTCGACTGGCATACGCCACCACCCTTCGTTCTTGGTCATATTCCTGACTCAGAGCAGCCCCAAGGCAGTGCTCTGAGAACCCTGCTTCAAGGTAGAAGGCCTTATTTTTGTCAGGGTAGGCCAAGCACGGCGCACTACCGAGTCTGCGCTTCAGCTCCATCACAGCCTGTTCTGAGGAAGGTCCCCACTCAAAGGGCACGTCTTTCTGCAACAGCTTGTGGAGGGGCCTTGCTATTTCAGCGTAATCCTCAATAAACTGCCGGGAATAATTACATACTCCCAGAAAGCTGCGCAGTTCAGACAGGTTAGTGGGCGACCTCATATTCTGGATAGCTTGGACTCTGCTGGACTGTGGCTGTATGCCTTGGGCTCCAACCAATAGACCCACGTACTCCACTTGGGTCTTACACCACTGTCCCTTAGCCAGAGACAGTTTGGCCCCTGCACGGGAGAGCTGGGTCAACACATGCCTGATCTCGGCCATGTGTTCTTCCCAGGTCTGACTCCGCATCAGAATATCGTCCACATAGACCAGGTTGCCCCTGGCGGCTGCATCACTCATGGCTTTGTGCAGAAATATGTTGAACTCCGCTGGGGAGTTGGAATACCCAAAGGGGCATCGATTCCAGGTGAACTGCCTGTTTCCAAAGGAAAAGGCCAGTTTGTACTGGTCTGTCGGTTCTACCTTAAGGGTCCAGAACCCATTGGCCACATCCACTGTGGTGAAATATTTCGCTGTTGTCACCTTGGCTAACTCCTGATCTAGGTAGATCATTGGCCATCGTGACAAAGGAACCTGTTTATTCAGCTGCCGGTAGTCAATGGTCAGACGCCACTTACCATTGGGTTTCAGCACCGGCCACAGTGGGGAGTTATAAGTGGAGTTACACTCCCTTATGATCTGACGCTCTAGTAGAGCATCCAACGTCTGCTTTATGGACTCGTATGCCGTGAGGGGAATGCGATACTGCCTGACATAGGTTGGGCGGGCGCCAGGGGCCGTAGGAATGCGCATTGTGTGCAAATCCGTCACCCCGCAGTCGTAGGCGTCCCGTGCAAACACTTCCTGGAAATCCTGGAAGATCTGACGCAGCTGCTTTCGCTGGCTTTCCGTTTCCAGGGCATCTGCCTTACCAACCTGTTCCTGTACCTGCTCTAGGAACCCCGCTTTTGACGGCATGGCGGTATCCCGGGTCGCACTCTCGGCTGAGTGGTCCGTCGGAACACCTGCGTGTACTGTATACACAACCATCTCATCCTTATCGCTAAGGTCCACTCTGCACACTTCCTGGTTGCAGAATCCCTCTATTGGCATAATTGCAATCATCCGTCGGGGGTAGGTGTAGTACACCAAGGGACCAGGGAGCTGCCCCAGTACTGGGATGGCCAGTTCGAAATCATAGAAACCATTGTCAATTACCAGTCCCATGTCAGTGCGAGCAGGGATTTTGACATCTTGTTTTGCTATGTTTTGCACCAACAGGCAGGTGGCTCGGCCATTCCGTTCCAGTCTGGGGGTACCACAGACTGCTAGGTTCAGTCTGATAAACTGAGCTGATGGTTGGAAGAAAACCATCTCAGCATCCATCCTCTGTCCCTTCTTTAGCACAAGGCGTACCGGAAACCCTGCTGTTGACGCAGGAACGATCAGGTCCGATTCGTTTACTACCTGGCAGGCCTGTGGAATCGTCTGACCTGACCGAATGTTCTCGGGGTCGCCGCTTAGAGAGTGGGCATCTGGGTTCACCCGTGTCCACAGTACACTGTTTACTGTGTCCAGCTGGGCGCCCAGTCGAACCAACAGGTCTGCACCAATACAGACCGAATGGGTCAGCTGAGGTGCTACCTGGAAGTAGTGAGCAAACTTCCTTTTTCCGATGGAGATGGAAGCTGCACAGCTTCCTTTGCTCCAAATGGACCTATGAGGTGGGGGTGCCCACCACAGAACCTGTGATTGCGTCACCAGGGTCACCTGACGGCTTCGCGACAGGTCCTCGAACAGACCTTCACTGATTATGGACTTCTCAGAGCTGAGGCTGAGAATTACATCATCAACCTGCACTTCTGCCACCTGGACCCCTCCCACCACCATGGGGTGGTAGTCCTGGTCCCCCTGAGGTACCAGGGCGCACAGAAAGGACTCCCATTCATTACCGGACAGGGAGATTCACTCTTCTTCAGGGATGAAAAAGGGGTGTGCTTTACCTGGCGGGTCAAGCAGCTGCTCGGAGCACTGCTCCTGTAGTTGGGAGACCGTGGGAGTGCTGGCCTGGGCAGGACTTCCCTGTAGTTTTGGAAAGCAAGAAGAGGCATTTATTTCTCGTCCAGAGGAACCAGGAGGATCCTCCAACTCAGCTATAGTGTTCAGTGGGCACTGTGTGATCACAGCATAACCACTGAACCCCCCTTTTTGCTGTATGACAGGCTTAGGGTTTTTGACCTGAGCCCACAATTTTCCACGCTGGCAGTCCACCAGAGGCTCCAGCCTGTCAAGCAGGTCTTGGCCAATGAGTAGTGGCTCTGTTTTAAACCTAGAGATGTAAACAGGATGCACCACGTTCATTGGCCCGAACCTAAGTGCCACCCACACTCGGTGTTTGATCCTGGCATGATCCTAGGTATAGCTGGAAATATCTATCTTACACGGTTCTACCTTAAGTCTGATGCCTTTTCCTTTCGCTGCTCGTTTGAGTTCGCTGAGTAGATCGGCTGACATCAAACTAATTTCAGCCCCAGTGTCAATCAGTGCTTCTCTATCTAAGACGTTTTCAAGAGAAACCTTGATATAAATACGCCTTGCTTTGCCTTTCTGGCTGAGATTCCCTAAGAATTGTTGGAAGCCTGCCTTTTCTTTGACTTCAGGGGCGGGGTCAGCGCCCAACTCAGAGTCACAGCCTTCTTCTAGGCAGGAACCCTCCCACCCAATCAGATAGACTGAGGGAGGGGTTTGGGATGGATCCCCGCCTCCTCCAGTGGGAGGGGGCGTGGTCCCCCTAAGCTCATTCACGCTTCCGGCATTCGGTGCGGAAGGTTTACCCTGTCCTGATCTCTCAAGCAGGGCTTGTTCAAGCCTGGCCAGGCGGGTTGCAGTCGACTCCCTTCGTCCAGCCTTATGATAGGCTCTGCCTGTGGCCTTGCCTTCCCCGTAGCGCTCACGGCGGCTCTGACGCTTAGTGCGGTCCTGCCTGCCTATTTTGCACCGGGGCTTAGCGGGCTCAGGAACCTCAGCTCCCTCGAGCTGAGGCGAGTCGTCAACCCTGCTGGCTTTAGTGGCGAACACGGCCGTTTTAGCAGGTTTTCGCTCTGAGGAAGCAGAGACTTCAGCTCCCCAGGCTTTTTGAGCCAACCTTCTAATGTCAGCCATTTTCATAACTTTTGCATCAGTGTGCATCACAATCATTTTCCTGACTGAGGGATGCAGATTAGCAATGAATAAACCTTTGAAATTCACGTTCTCTTCGCAACCCTCTTCATTCCGCCCTGCAAAATAAGTGCGCCTAAGCCTCTCATAATAGTCGCGAGGGGCTTCAGCTTCTTCGTTCTTAATATGGTGAACAGCGGCCACGGCAGCTATGGGATCAATAAAAGCCGAAAAATTCTCCGATCATTGCCTGACACAGCTCCTCAAACCTATTACAGACCTCCGGTCCTTGTTTAGACATCCACTCGTGGACCGCTCGGCTGGTAGTTTTCCTTACTAACATAGCCTTTTCCTGTTCGGACGCTTCGGGCATAAACTGCAAAGTATATCTCAGCTCATCGATGTAGGTTTCCACATTATTCCCTGACACTGACGGGTCAAACCTTTCTACATCTTTGGCTAACTGCCTCGGGGAGTGGAGGTTAATTTTTATGGTTTCTCCGTGGGCAGGGGGACGGCCGTGATCAGGAGCAGGGGGTCTATGCCTGAATTGCATCGCCCTTGCGTCTCGTGCAGGACTCGGCGATCTCCCCCATGCCGATCCGGCCACAGACCCTGGCTGGGAGAAACCTCCTCCCGGCGCGCTGGGTGAGCGCTCCGGGCTGCTAGGTGGGCTGGCCTGCAAGTGGAATCTTGCCTGTTTTGCTTCCAGTACGGCAGCATCTAACTCCTTTTGCTTTTTCTGGCTGAGCTCATTTAAACTCTCAATTTCTTTTTCTTTTTCTTTCAAGCTTGCTTCCAGGTCTCTCCTAGCTACCTCAGCCGCAGTTTCTCTAGCAGACAGGTCATCTAATTTACCTAAAACTTCCCTGAGTCTGTCTTCACTTTCCTCATTTTTCACTCTCTTTTCTCTGATTATATCCAACAACTCAACTCGCTCCGCCTTATATCTTTCTAGCTTTCCCTGAAGCTTTTGAGCTCGGACAAAGACAGTTCCAGCTGTTTAGCTAGATTTAAGGCGAAACTAGATAGGACCTGAACTGCGTTCACGGACCCTCCTGTGTTAAGCTGGTTCGCTACCATAGCTACTAAATCTACTTGCAGCTTCTCAATATCATCAAAGTTCAACTTTTCGATACCGCTCCAGTAACCAGGATTGTCGTCGCTAGAAATAGTACTTACAGTATAAGCGACTCCACTTCAGACATTTTAGCAGCCATTGTCATTACGTCAGAGAAACTTTAGGAGTATTACTTGTTTTTCCTTTTACCAAAATACAGTATGGAATCTAAACACCCGAGCAGATGGATTTCCAATCAGCACGCGTTACACTAAACGCTAGAAAACAGGGGGATTTCTTTACGCAGTTATCAGCACACCCGGTATTCGCGTATAGAAGCTGCGAGCTGTGCTGAACTTGAACTCACAGCAACATCAGTTATTCTGTGCGATTGATTCTTATTTCATTCTAAACTAGCCCGCACAGGGACGCCATTAAATGTAGTGGTTTGATGGGTTTACGGAGACAATTATTAATTGTAACAGTAATCACGAAGTTGTTCGTTGTAGCTTTTAGAAAATCAATCGTCAGAACAACTAACAACGCACACACACGGGTTCAATACACAAGATACATTTATTAATATAAATTGTGCACCAAAGATATACTAGTCTGCGGCAGACCTTACTGTGAGGGTTATCAATATACAAGGTATATAATCTCGAAGAGATGCAAACACAAAGAGATACACAACAGAGAATATATTTCAATATATATCGTTCGGTTACCGAATCGCTAATCAGTGTTATTACCCACTGTTACTCTAAACTCGGAAGTAAATACATTACTCATGAATTAAATTGATAACAACTTGTGTTGAGGTACAATTGAATTCTCGAGACGCAATGTAGAACATGGGGTTTACTTATCCATTGTGTATGGATTTGGAATTTCCCGGCACGAACACCAAACCAGCTGACAGGCTCTGTTGCAGCGGTTGTCCAATGGGCGTTGTGTCGGTGTCCTCTGGCTACCGGCCAACCAGTCAAGGTGCAGCTCGGAGTAGGACAGGCGGAGGAATCTGACTGCGGCGCGCAGGGCAGTCGTTGCTCCGAGGGGATCTACCAGCAGTCCGGCTGGCTAGTAGAAAGTCTCTATGCACAGAGTGTGACCACGAGTCCTCACAAGTCACTCTTTTGCCTGGGAAGAAGCTGGTTAGTTCCCGGTCCAGCGCTGCTTCTGAATAAGCTATTCAGGTTGTCGACGAGGGTCCAACTGTAGGCTGCCGTTGATCAAGCGGAGCATTCACGTTGGTAGAATTCTGAGTACGTACGGGATCCTTGGCCTCGCGCTTAGAACAAAGTCCAAGTCCTTTTGCAGTTGTCACGTGATTGTCTCTGAGGATGCGCGAAAATGGCCAAGGAGAGCCCAGAACTGAGCTTGCACTCCCTTTTTGACCAAGACCCAGATGTGTGCTGATTGGTTGAGAGTTTGGCGGCATTGGAGACCCACGTGGTATTACCACGCCCTGCCAGTCCCTGATTGGTTGGTCAAGGTGAGATATAAGTCACTTACTCTTGACACTTAGGAATGCAGTCCAGATGTCCATTCCCCGTCTGGGAGCTTGTTCCTTATCAAAAGAAAACATCTTAAATCAGCTTGCATGAATTCTTTCTCTGTGGCTGCACCACAGAGATGGAGGGTGAGATGGGGCCTCCTTTAGGAGCATACCAACGCTTAACTCTGTCTTATTAACAGGCATTGCCGCTACATGTGTATGTCAAGAACTTGAGTGAAATTATTGCAGATCTGATGTTTTCAGATCAGAAAAGGAAGCCTGGGGTTTCTACAGTGTGTATTCCAAAATACAGCATGTTTTGCACAGAATCTGTGGTAACACCATCCCACTGATTACGCAGGCAAATTTTTTTGCCCTGCTTGATCGGATCCCCCAGTGTGGTTCGCATGGCTTTAGACACGGGGAGCGGAAGGGGGTTATGAATGCTTTTTCAGATGCCGCAAAGTTTCTCAGCAATGTTGGGGTGGTGGTTACGTGTACCAAACTAATTTTCCGCACCAACATTTAATTGTTGAATGCAAACAGGAGCCGGTAACGCATGTGTGCTGCGTTGTTTCAGTGTTTGAAAACCCCCAGTTGAAATAAAGCGGTTCACATTTCACATACTTGCAAACTGGAGTCTGTACCTTGTGTAAAAAGTGCTGCTGCGCTGTTTCTGTGTTTGAAAACCCCCTGTTGAAATAAAGCAGTTCACATTTCACATACTTGCAAACTGGAGTCTATAACTTGTGTAAAAAGTGCTGCTGCGCTGTTTCTGTGTTTGAAAACCCCCTGTTGAAATAAAGCGGTTCACATTTCACATGCTGTTTGTCCGTGAGACTTTATGCAGTCAGTGTTTGTGTGTGTGCTTACACCCCTGCTGCTTTTGAGAGACGGCTTGTGCAGCGTATAAGCAGCCTGGCCGGACAACCACTTGACCACCCGGCTCGCGGCCCACACCAGACTCCCCACACACCGCCGTAACTACCCGATTTCCTAGGGTTATAATAGAGCGCACTCAACCCCGCGGCAGACATGGTCCCCTTCCAAACCAATACACACTTTCACACACCTAAAGCGAGGGATGCACCGCCTTGGGGCTTTGGGACCCTGAGGCTCCGGACCGACCGGCCGGGGGGAGGCAGGAGTTCCGACCCACACCATTGGCTCCTGAGGGGGCGGGACATGCACAAATAACAACACGCCATTGGCTGGCAAGGGGGCGGACAGCCAACCACCGCGGACGACCATTGGCTGGAAAAGGGGGCGTGGTACCTGTCAAAAGTTTGACGAAAGGTGTCGCTTTATACTACTCATGCTGATCGTCTTATAAATGCAAAAGAAACTTTTAAAGCTGATAAAGTAATTTGCATGTGGCTACAAAATCCCCGGAAGAGAGATTTTATCAGTTGCACATAATCTGTATTTTTTACTTTTTGTTCAGCACTGGAAATATATTTTTTTAAGTTTTCTTAAGAAGATCTCATGAAGTATTGCCAGGACCTACCTTTAGCACTCAATAGCGATATTAATGGAGTAGAAATGTAAGATAAATTGATGATCTGAGCTAAAATAGTCCTTACGCGCCTCCTGTAACAGTGTTCGTATTCATAGCAAGTAATATTCTTTTTCAACCCCAAACGTTGCTATTGCATTAAGCTTTGTGCGACCATTAGAGGTTTTGGTAGCTTCTGGAGAGAGCACTTTTCCAAACTGAAACCTATAAGAACATTATTCAAGGTACACCATGTCCCAGAATCGTTCATCGGGACTAGGATTAATATCAATGGAAAGTACTTCAAGATTTAACTGAAATATTAAAAGAATAGGAAAGCATTTAAAATAGAAAAAATCAGTTCAGATGATATTTAATTTTTGAGAAATGGGCACATACTGTACATCAGCTCGGTGAGCAGTGTGAGGTGCTCTCCTGGAGATGATGTTAAATTAGTTAAAATCATGTGATAGTTGAAAAAGCTTAATACTTAGTGAAACAGCCAGCACAAATGGTTGCGTTTGTGATTATGTCACTTCTCTACTATAGCAGCGTCGATAAAAGACCCTCTGAAAGCAGTAAAGCACTGCACAATTGAATTCGTTGCTATTTGGAGAAATCCACAAACTCATGTTTTTCATGTGCTTTAAAAGACAGCCATACTCACCGACAAAATAACGACACTGTAGCTGATTTTTTCCGAAGCACAGTTGGCCTTTCTGAGCCAAATGATGAAGCTCACCCAGTGAATACTATAGCAGAAGGTGGAGGAAAGTGCAACTTTGTAACTACTGCAACCACAGGAACAACTGCAAGAAGCAGAATCAATATCCCATCGAATGGTGGTGTTGTCTGAGGTACGAGATGTGAACGTGCAGAGAATCCCACAATCTCTTCAAAACTTGGACAAAGTATTTCTGATGGAGCGCTGTGCGCAAAGATTGAATAAGCTTTGCTCCTGCCGATGATTCTGCGTGAAAAAGCACAGCATTCAAGTTTCACAGACAAATGCACCATGCCTACAGAACCAATTTTAAAAACAATTGCGGCACACTACGATTCACACTGACTCAAAAGTGATCACGGCAGATGTTGTTCCCTGCATAATGCTGAAGGGACCAAAGAGCATTGCTGTTGGGAACACAAAATGAGGCTTTTTTATGTCTTGATGTTAAGCTGACAAAGACTATCTTGAAACACCTAGTTCAGTCTCTCGACAGACTGTCAAGCAAAGCTTTTACCCATTGAAGTCGCAATAGAAGGAAGGTCTTAACCCACCAACACTTAGCAGCGGCAAGATTCAAACCTAACCCAGCGAAGAAAATGGAGCACAAACCCAGCACAGACCACCCAGCCACACTCCCAACACCTTACTCTTTTGGAGAACGTCGGGTTGGTTCAGCTCTTGTTGTGCGACGCGTGGAAATGACTGCATCTTCGTTTTCCGAGATGTTTCCTATCACATCTTTGTCAGCTCTGAATATAGTGCTTCTTTGGAGCAGGCTTCAGACCTTTTATTTTATTTATAAAGGAGGGCGCATTCAGGAACATGTAATTCCTGATTTAGAAATGCTTTGGGCGGTGTGTTTTATATAATGCAGAAACAGTATTCTGATTGTATACTGTAGACCTGTGTAGCAATCATACTGGACGTGACTGGGATTCTGAAATGTTTCTTGAAAAGGTATTCAGGGCTGCTTGAATCTATAATAAAAAAGTGACCCAAAACTTCCAACCTTCCAATCACTGATGTCACTGTCCCTAAACCTGTACGTGATGTTTTGCTGATGTGCAATGTGCCTTTACTCCTGTATTAAAGATGACCTCTGTTGTTGGGCGGAGTTGAAGGAGAACTAACTGCACAGAGAAAGTACGTCACGATAAAATATTTCTGCGCATGAAACACATCAATCGTTCAGCATTTCTAAAATGTTTAATTGAATTGACAAAGAAATCCTCTCCTTAAAGTTCGAAAAGGATTATCTGTTGAGCCAGCAGGCGTAACACTGCAGTTGCCCGTTTCTCACAGGTGTTTGAAGTTGTGGATAACATTTAGCAGGTTTGGCACCGTGGCTTAGCTGGTTAAGACGCCTCACTAAAAACTAGGAGACCCTGGGTGTGAATCCCAGCAGTATCTATTCGTAGACAACAGGCCACTCATTGTCAATATTTATGGAGCTTAATTTAAAGACAACGGGAGAAGCATGAGTTACAGCTTTCTGTAGCTGTTTTATAGAACTACGTATTGGTTGGTTCTGTGGCGCAATGGAGAGCGCATTGGACTTCTAGGCATTGATAGAATGAAGTCATTCAAAGGTTGTAGGTTTGAGTCCCACCAGAGTCATGTATCACTTTGATTCAACCTTTCAAAATCCTCTAGGGATTGGTGTTGATCAAGTCAAATAAGAGACTTCTTAAGAGTTCCAGTTGAAAATGAACCAGCAGCCACAAGAAAGAAATTAGCACTGGACTGTGATCACATTACTCCTGTCCTGGACTCCTTGCACTGGCTTCCTGTCAACTTCAAAATCCTCATGCTCACCTATAAGGCTCTCCATGGGTTGGCACCTCAGAAACTGTCTGGGTTATCTCCCTACTCCCCACCTCACAACCTTTGCTCTTCTAATTCTGGTCTCCTATCTGTCCCCCAGTCCATCTACACTCTATGGGTGACAGGGCCTTCTCCTGTTTTACCCCAAAGCTCTGGATCTTTATCCCCAAGGATATCAGAGAGTCACCTTCTCTAAACTTCTTCAAATCCAGACTCAAAACCCTGTTCTTTAGAAGAGCCTTTAATGAACTATTCTTTACCCCTCTGTTCCTACTGTATTTAATACCACCATCTATTGTCTCCTCTAACTGTGTATTCTCATCCTGCTTATCTTGTGTATTTTTTTAACTTTATTGGTTTCATTCTGTAAAGCACTTTGAAATGCCACCTTTAAAGGCACTATATAATGTAAAGATTATTATTATTATTAATAATAATAATGAACAGTGCATTTAACACTGAGCACATGCGGTCCTTCTTTGCAAAGGATTGCAAAGGTTGGGAATTAGCCTTTCACTCGTGTTGTTGAAGACTGTATCCTGGCTTTGTTGCAGGAAATGTCTGGATGCCATTACCGGATCAAGGAGAGGATCAGGGTTTTGGGAAGTCTTTTTGATGCCTGACACTGTGTGTTTCCTGGTTGTAACGGGTGTCATTCTGGACCTAAACAACAGAGAACACCGTTGAAATCGCTGAACTGCCTAGCAGACACTTTGTCGCCTTCTTCTGACCTGTATTTAATATGATTCTCTGAAAACTTGGCACGTTATATCTGTGCTACCTTTATGGAGGGCACACTCATAATAATCATAGATTTGATCACAAGCATCTAAAAATGAGCATGAGAAAATGACATCACGCTATAAGGCTGAATGGCACAAATTATCCTGTTACTTCTGCAGCAAATGTGTGTTTTTTGCTTCTTAACACTGAGATAGTTGGAGATATTTGGCAGCAGTGGGATTCCAACTCACACCCCCAAAGAGACTAGAGCTTTAATCCAGCTCTAAATTAAAAACTGGGTGACTTGTAAGGGCTGGTAGGAGAGTAAAGGTATAAATGCTTCTTTTTTGGACAAAGTCTTTATCTACTAAAAGAAGGAAATAAATATTTGATTTTTTTTTCACCAGTTGTTTTGATCAAATTATTGTAACGCAGTGCCATATTAAGGTATGATATGTACATGAACGTCATGTCTGAGTCGATGATGGCAGCTGAGTATCGCTGGATGACAGTTCATCATGAGTGGGTAAGCCTGCATAATGAGGGAGAAGAGATCACAGTGACACTAACCTTCACTGCGCACTGACGCAGTGTCCAGTGACACTAACCTTCTGTCCTACTGTTCTCTGCTAATGTAGAGGGTGAATGTTTATTTAGGTGAATGTAAGGTTTCATTCTTGTAAAATATTTCCAAGCACTTTTTTTGTTGCTTAAAATTAATCTTGTGCATTTGAATGAATTCCGATATTGTCACCTAATTCTATACATTGTTTCATCAGACTAGAACATTTAGAGGAGCTCAATTGCATTTATGAATTGCATAGTGATAGTATTTCTTTCTGTTTAAATTCTTCAGTCAAAAATGTAGAGAAGGTGCTCCTGTTTTCACCATTATAAGAACTGTGATGCACCAGTAATATTTACTCTCATAAAAGTATTGTAATTGTATTGTTCTGTAACAATCTTGAGTGACACAAACCTTCTGTTTTACTGCACTACACTTTCTTCAGAGGCCAGTTCAGCACACAAGGATCCTCAGTCAAACAAACACTGCAATCACTTGATTGTATGCAACTACTATTGTATGCAACGGAGGCGACGTGACAATGAAATCTTAAAGAGAGTCTTCATGAAGGTGTGCGTCGGCAAGCTCTCCACTGGCAATTGACTGGGCTTGTGAAGAAATCAATCTCATTCAACAACCATACAAATTGCACAGCTTAAGGCACATGAAGTGAAATCTGTGAGCTGATTGACATAAAACAATGTCACTTCACATTATCTGCAAAGTTGTTTTGCTTGTCTGACCACCTCTTCCTACTTTACAGTGAGCACATATATTTCAGTTTCTTTCCCCCATGTGGAGATGTATCCACTGGCAAAACTGCTGTCTGATTATTTAAATTATCTGTAAAACTGTTACATGACTTCATCTAATTGTAAATTTATAAGACGGTCTATGAGACATTTGTGAGAGTAGCTGAATCCCAGGGCTGGTATGGAATCACACACAGACAGGTCTTCTGTGTGATCTGAGTCCCACTGCTCAGAGCTACAGACTGGTCAAATGGTCACTATTGTAGACACGACCATCGGACCATCGGCTACAAATAATCAATATACTGATCATAGTGTCACTATTGGTGTTATTACATAAATACTATATATAAATAATAAGATAATTCCACACTCATATGTGTTATAAAACATTTATAAACATTTTGGGAGGCTGACATACAGTAAAGAAAGTAATACTGAAGGGCTGGAAGTCCTGGAAAGTGTTAATAGAACCTTCTTGCTTTCGACCTGGATCAGAGCCCACAACTGCCAGATCAGTGACCCCTGAGCCCAGTTCACAGAGAGGAGAACCAGGAGCTCTTTTATGTCTCTAAGAGGGCTGGGGGGAAGGATAAAAGGGGGAAATGTGACATGAGTCCAGGCTGTTCTGTCTGATATTGTTCATGTAGCAGCACTGATTGTCTGAATATCTTCTGGTTCTGGATTGTGAGGATAGAGAGCAGTACGGAGTTGAGATCCTGTCTGAGTGTGAGTCTGAGCTGTGAATCTGACTGAGAAGAGAATAATGATTTTTTATTCTGCCTGAGAATTTTCCTGAGAATTTTTCCTGAGAATTTTTCTTCTTTTCCAAGTGGTGTTACATCTCCTTCAGATACTCTGCACAGACTGCCAGAGTGAGAGAAGAGGAGAGAGAGATGGACAGATAAGAGCACATACTGCAAGAGACATATACGTCTTGATTTACTTTGAAGCAAGTGTTCATTTCTTTTCTGGAACAAGTTGTTTCTGAACTTCAAGAAATTCATACAACTTCTGAAAGATAAAATACAAATCTTGCTTCTCAGGACAGAAGAAATGCTGCAAAAAAATGCCAGTGATTTGTGAAAAGCAACGGGAATGTGTCCTTGTGCAGCTGTTAAACAAAGGGCTGGTGGGTCAAATACACTCAGGGATGCGCTTCAGATTGTGATGATTTAAACATAATCTCCGCTTAAAATTGAAGGGATTTCTTCGCAAACCCTCTTGAATGTTGCAGGAAATCTTCGTGTTTTACTCGTGTGCAACTACAACAAGTAAACAATTAAGTACCTAAGTCAATGTCCAAGAAAACCATCTTCACGTGTGGAATTTTTCTTTAACTGGCTGTTGGGAGAATTCATTTATACACCCGTTGTATCCTTAGCAAAAATATTTTAAAATTAGAACACAGATTTGTTGGAGAACCTGACAATCCTTGACAATCATTATTAAATAAGCATCATACAAATGTGCGTTGATATTTTTAATATGTACCTTAATTGTAATATATATATACATAATTGCTTTGATATGGTTGTTAATTTGAAGGAATTGAGGAAGCTATGAAAGATCGCAGAACAACCAAAGATACACTTGGGCATCTGCTATTGGTAAAGATGAAAGAGTACCTTAAGTGTAAAGCTTGCATACACACAAGAGAAAAAAACAGTTTTAATGCACTTCATTAAACTGATGGGGTGCTTATCAATCGTGCTCAAAGTGTACATAGCAGAGGATGGTTTCGATCCATCGACCTCTGGGTTATGGGCCCAGCACGCTTCTGCTGCGCCACTCTGCTGACAGCTGTTATGGGGTGATTCAACACAACTGCTCTATCTTTGCTTTCTAAAAGTGCGCCCAAGATGAAAAGTCTAAACGGTAAACGCAGACGTCACTTTGAGCACTTGGTCTTTTATAGTACAAAACATCACCCGCTGCTCTACATGGGCGTGTCTTCAATATCGTTGAGAACCAAACCTTCTGCTTTCCGAGGCAACTGATTCTTTCGTCGTTAATTCCCAAATCTTCAATGAGAATCAGTGAAACGAAAATCAAACACGTACACACTCGCGTCCTAACCTGAAAGAAAAATCTACACCCACTTTATAATACTGAAAATGATTCAGGAAGTACAGCAAAGTACTAAAACCAGCGAATGCATCTGCATACATAAAATGTCAATTTTTCAAAAGTAAAATCTTCAGCTTTGAAAGATTGTCATCCATATATTTTCGTTTTTCTCTTTTTTTTACATAACACGCTTTCGAGAAACAAACTGTCTTTTAATTAAGGCTTCATTAGAAAATGTGTATCTTGGTTTGCTAAGTTAAAATCGGCACATCCCAGTGGGCAAAAGATGTAGAATATACGACTATTAAACGCATACCTTAGACGTGTAAATGTGCTCCGTAACTGGTCTAGAATGAAATTCTAATATACGTATATCGTTATACGTCAATTAGACATCTATGATTATATGTTTATTATACATAAATGGTTGGAGTTCTATTATACGGATAAATTTAGAAGACTATAATACATATATAGTTAAAGGTCTATTATACATCAAAGAAAGATTTGTATAGGTGTAGAAACTAGTAAAATAAAGCCAATGATTTATTTTAGAAATGTATTCTTAAAATATACAATTATTCACACCTGAAAAATATGTAGTTCAAATTATAGATTATATACAATATTGTAATCAACAAATGTCTAATCATCATAAAAAAACACAACTAGTAAACTTCAGTTACAAATTCTAGTAACATGGCAATATATATATAGTAATGACAAACACAAACTAATTACATGAACACGCTAATATTTAACTCAAAACCACATTTCGATTCAAATATAAATTTTAAAATTTACAACTTCTTTATTTCCACGAAAATATTATTAATGTAGCACAAACGCTACTTTATAATAAAGACAGAAAGAAACTGTTTTGTGGCTCATGGTGATCCTCCTCTCGATACTAATGAAATGTTTAATATGATCCCTCGAGAAAAAAAGGAGTCAATTTCCGCCTGGAATGATTGATGCCCCATCAAACATTTTGTAATATCCCTGGAAGTTTATACAGTAGAATCCTGGTTCGTGGCTTAAATTCAAGGTAAACAAGACTAAGGAAACGAGTTGGAAACTTGATGTCGGAGTGGGATTTAAATCACCCGGAACATTTCACTACATTGGGCAGCATGTGCCAGAGAGCAATATCTGACATTCCTTCGATAGCTCAGTTGGTATAGCAGAAGAGTGTAGTAGAATCAGTGGCAACCCTTAGGTTGCTGGTTCGATTCTGGTGCGAAGGAAGGTGCTTTTCTGTACTTTAACCAAAGAGATAAAAAAGCGAATCTGTTTCATTCAGACATTGATCAAAAGCTCAATAAACGACGAAGCAGAGGCTCCTGTTCCGAATTCAGCCCACGTTTGATTGTCTTGTTTTGGCCAAGATCTGATCTTTGAATTAAGGGACTACACTGCAGGCGTTGTAATTCAAAAATACATACAAATGTCAAGTTTTTTTGTAGATATAAAGGTGTTCTCTGTTTTCAAAGGATAGTTACTTAATTGGCATAATGATTTGGTATTGATTTTGTATCGTTGTATTATAAAGTTTGTGCTTTCTGTGTTTTTATCGTATTGTGAACTTATTTTTTAAACAAATGCTTACAAAAGCAAACACGGCACACATCTGTTTATACCAGTGGTGAATTGTACATTTTTATTAAGTACAAGCTACTGTGCCCTTCTGGGAGTATAACAGGTTCGATATAAGTGGCAAAAATATAAAAGGGGAAAATACCCCAGACTGCGTGTAAAGCCCTCGTTGTGACTGTTTTAGATCAAAATGGCGCACTGTGCACGAAATGTTGCAGAACCACAATCTGATATTTTGATAATTATTATTTTAATAATTTGATCAAATTGAGGCCCAGGATCCAAATCTTCAGTTCTGATTTTTTTAAGTGATATCTTTCCTTCCTGTCGTGGAAGTCACAAGATGTGAGCAATTGTTTTTCTACGTTACGATCCAAAGAGCCTCAGACGCACTGTAACCAAACCAGGATGGATTCTGCTGGGAGCCGGACTGAGCTCATTCTCACTCCCTGTGCTAAAAACAGAATTAGCTCTTCCCCGAAGATCGTCTACAGCTGCTGGATGGTGCTCTGCGTCCTACTGCTCCGGCAATTACTTTAACGAAAGACAGCTCACTCGGGCGCTTTTAACCTTCTCGCAGCTACGGGCGAGATTGACGCTCGCGATATGAAGCCACCCGCTGGTACACATTCTCTAACTTTCACAATCGCGACAGACTTCACTTTTTAAAAAAAAAGTAGATATAGCCCTGAAAAAAGCATTAGCTTTATCAGTTTTTACATTAATCTATTTTGAATCAAAGTTTGATATTTTTTATTTTTTATTGCATTTTACATTATAATAATAATAATCATTATTGCTTACACTTATATAGCGCTGTTCTGGATACTCCACTCAATGCGCTTTACAGGTAATGGGGACTCCCCTCCACCACCACCATTCTCCTGAATGATCACAGAGAGTCAGGACCTCGGTTTTACGTCTCAGCCGAAGGACGGCACCTGTTTACAGTTTAGTGTTCCCGTCATTGTACTGGGGTATCAGGACCCGCATGGACCGCAGGGTGTGCGCCCAGCGACAGAAACCAGACGTGTGTCGGGCTCGGCTGCGAGCAGGACAATGACGTCACGGGGACAAAGTAGAGGAAATCAAAACGGTTCTATAAAAGACCTGTGTCAGCTGTTGGTTTGCAGTCTGGACTCTAAATCCTCCGATCCGATTTTAAATCTCTCTAATACCTGAGCTGCGGCTTCTTCCGAGTATTTATTCGTATACTTATTATGTGTAAGTGTATAGATGAAACCTTTCATATATTGTTCAGTTTAAATCAAAATGCTTTACTAATACAAGAGAGAAGTATAGTATGAAGGATGTGACAAATTTATGATTTCTTGAAACAAAACGGTTTTTATTTGCATTCGAAATGAAGCGGAATTTTAGCGCGACACACAAACCCTTTGTCTTTTTTAAAGTGATTTTTAAACAGACATAAATGTAGAAAACGTGTTTTTTTTAGCACTACAATAGCAGGGTCAGTGGCGTAATGAATAACGCGTCAGGCCTCGCGTCAGAAAATTATAGGTTGGACTGCCGTCTGGCTTGTTGAGTTTATACCACTTACATTCTTTTATATAAATGAACTGCACCTGAAAGCTATAGAAAACACTTTGGGTAAGTTGTCTGCAGCCTCATGCGAATTTCGACAACTTACCCAAAACACTGTACTGTCTGGAGATCAGCTCCAGCTCTGAACTCAATTGCAATGAAAAACCATTCGTAACAAAACTGGAGAACAGCTGAACTTGTGCTCAGTTCGGTGATGAGGGTTCAGAACTGTCATTGTTGTAATTAGCACGAGCTGCAGAGGCTCTGAATCAGACCATGTCAATTAGTCTGATCAGTGTAGGACACGTTAATGTAGAATTATTAATAGGTTTATTAGTTAGTTCAGGTTTACCCACCTGAACTAATGTAGAATTATTACTTGGTCTGTCTCTTGTTTGTATATAAATGAATGTCTCTGACAACTTAATGTTAGTTTTACGATGTAGGTCAGGCGTTGACATATGCACGAGTATACGAAATGTCTCACTCCTGATTCAACTCATGTTCTATAGGAGATTGGCGATTCCTCCTGTTTCTCGTACAACCATATCAGAACAGAAGCCCGTGTCACCCAGCTGTGATTCAAGATCGACTCGCATCTTTATCCCTTTTTTGTTCGTGATCATTATTTTCTTTAGTTATGATCAATATTGAACTTTTTCGAAATGAAATGACAATAATCAAACATGCAGGCAGATTTTTGAAAAGTATTCGGAATTGACAGGGTCGTCAGAAAATGTGAGAAAAGGAAAGTTATGTAAGCTCTCACACAAAGCATTGAAGATTGGAATCTTGAGTGTAAAAAAGGTACCCGTCTCCCAATGATAGGCAGGGATACACACCATGACACTAACTAGGAGTGGTTGTCAGCTGTTAGGAGGCATTTCCTCTTAACACTACTATTGTTTCGGGTTTCGGCTTTTACAACAGAATAACAAAACGGCTTCAATTACGTCGATTAGACTCAGCGAAACTTTAACACCTATGATATTACGAGTGCTTTGCACATGTCGAACTTCAAGAAGGAACTACTACAACAGTTGTGGACATAATTCAATACCACCGGCAAAGTCCAATGCCGGCAACGTCTGAGAAAATAATGTTCACTCATGGAATTTGGTCTTTGAATGGCTGGCGGGAAAATTCATTTATACTCCTTTTGCACCCTCAGCTGAAACATGTTAAAATAACAACGCAGATTTGTTGGAGAACCTGACAAGAATTATTGGGATAGCACTGTATGTATTCTGGTTTATTTACTTTAATTTTAATATAAATGTAAACATGCATGCTGTATAATCTATTGTAATTTTAAAATATGTTAGCTGAGGATGCGAGGGGGGCTATTACACCTTGTGAAACACAGAAGGAACTGTAAAAAAGGCTGGTATTTGAATAAAATTGGCGATCACAAGAAAACCACAATTTATGTGGTATTATCATCAATATCCTTCAAAATCGACGTTCAAATGAAGGATTTGAAGAAACTATGAAAAAAGCAACAGTAGTAGCAAAGGATTTTGATTTCTGCTCTTCAAGTCAGTAGATCACCGTAGAGTTGCGCCCCTACAAACAGCACAAAGGATGAATCCCACCTCCTTTGTTATTGCTACGTTTGTGCCGGTGAAATTAGCGTTTGTGCTATTGAAAGCATCCCGGAAGATGAAGGTGCAGTCACTTCCACATGTCATGATATCATTAGATTAGACGACAAGAGCTGAAGCCCCCCCAGTCCAAGCCAGCAATGTGAGGAAGATGGGTATGGAGGAAGGTAGTGTGGCCGAGTAGTCTAAGGTGCTGGATTTTAGGCTCCAGTCTCTCTTGGGGTGTGGGTTTGAATCCCACCACTGCCAAATGTTAGTATTTTAAGACCTACAATACGATCAGTAAAAGCACTTTTTGTTAGGCTGCGGGAGGTGTTAAGAGATAGACTTTCTAAAAGACAGGCTGTCAGCTTAACATCAAGGCAGAAGAAATATTTTGTTTTCTCAACAGAAATTCTCTTTGGCACTTTCAGCTTTATGTAGGGAAAAACGTCTGCCGAGATCACTTTTGAGCCAATGCACATGATAGTGTGCCAGCAAGTACATTTAATATTGGCTGTGGTGGCAAGCTGCTTTTGCCTGTGAAACTTTTACTTCTTCACACCGAATCGTTGGCAGGGGTAAAGCTTATTAAATCTTTGAACATAGCGCTCCATCAGAAATACTTTGTTCGTGATCAAAAGAGATCAGAGGATTAACTTCATGATTTCACATAGCATACCTTACAGGAAAGATTTAAAAGGGGAATTGATTGTGCTTCTTGATGTTGTTCCTGTGGTTTCCTTGGATACAAAGGTGAATGTTCTTTGACGTTCTGCTAGAGTATCCACTGGGTGGGCTTTATCAATCAGCTCGGATAGGTCATCAGTGCTCCATCTCTGGAAAATAATCAGCACTGTCGTTTTTTCCTGTGCTGTCTTTTAAAACATATAAGATCACGAGTTTACAGATTTCTCCAAATAACAACTATACATTTTAACCCAGCGGTTAGCATTCCTTCAATCCAATAGTTTTACTCCAGGTAAAAAGCAGCGAAATATATAAAGAGATGATATTCAAATATTTCAACGTTCTTATTAGATTACCTGTATGGAGATATCGCTCAGAATTCCTAATATGATTTTGAGTTCAGTTTTGCTTTACTACTTTCAGAGTCTTTTATTGACCTTGCTGAAGCAGAGAAGTGACATAATCACAAATGCGACCTACCTGTGCTGCTGTTTCTGGTTAATAATGATTATTGCGAGGAAAAAAAAAACAGCTCCTTGCATTAAGAGCAAGAGCAACCAACGCGCTCGCTTGTTGAGTTGGGTTTTTTTCCGTGGTGCTCTTCCTCAGATGCAAAGTTATTTGGCGAGCAAGGACCTCTGAGAAGGAGCCTGAATCCGGCAAAAACTCAGAAATTCTAATATCGCACTACCGTCTTGTGTACAGAGATCTGCTTCTTCCTTTTTGAGTGTTTTGGTGTTTAAGAGCATGCTTCCTACCTCGAATGTTAGTTTCAGGAGATGTGTTACCGGATCACAGATCATCTTGAAAAGATTTGGGGATGCACTGGCTCAGTTATTTGAAGGAACCTATACCACCAACGCACTTCTGAGAAGCACCTGCACATTTTCGCAATCCTCTCTCTCACCTACAAAGTTATGAAGACACAGACGACCAACAAAAACTAATTTGATTCACTCAAGGCTTCACTCTTCTGTTGTGATGTCATTTTAATTAGTGTTAGCTGTGATGAGGTGTTGTTTCTGTCTCTTAAAGTTTAAGAGTCTGCTCCTTTCTTCCTGGTATAGAAATAACATGTTCCATCTTTGTTTACAAACACCACTGTAAATTATTTGTCCATCTCTAAAGCCTGTGTGTATTGACAAGGCAATTCAAAAGCATATATTAAATAAGAAAACGATCCTTCTTGTTACCATTCACGTGGTTGGAGCGTTGTTTCGCCCTTTAACGTTCTTTTAAAATATTTACAAACAGGGCTTTATCACTGGAGTTGTGTGCATCGGTCCATGAACATCAACTGTACTGGTGTTTTTCTATGCGTAATTTAATCGCAAGCACTTAAAAGATGCAAAAAGGTTTCAAAGAAAACATAATTGAAAGACAATCGAGTAAGGAGGTAGAAAAACGCACCCCCCCCGTTGAAGAATCAACCACCGTCGCCCATGTGACTGGATATAAAAATAAATTATTCATTTTGCCTAGTCTCTGGAAGCTTCGATGCGATTATTTTCCCTTCCTTATTTCTTCATTCCCATTAATTTACTTTGTAGTAGAAGAAACGCGAAAGTGGGAAACTGCAGGCATTCTTCGTGAAGGGTGGATTGTGTTCAGTGAACATATGAACATCTTTACGTCAGTTCCACGATCGGCACCCTAGGGGATGTAGCTCAGTGGTAGAGCGCATGCTTCGCATGTATGAGGTCCCGGGTTCAATCCCCGGCATCTCCAGGTGTCTTATATTACTGTGCTCACATCACAGTCTTCTGTGGAGTGAGAACTCTTTGCTCGTGTTCATAGAGAGACAGGTTTACACAATTAATTTCAGTCACACACGAAGTGCTACAGTGTTGCTCTGCTGTTTTAAATGTACCTCCAAAGCATTTCGTTCTGTTAACTACCAAATGATTTGAACTAATTTAATGTCATATTCAGAAAATCCAGAGAAGGTCATCAGTCTTTTAGTGGCTGTTGAAGAAAACACCTGTTGAATCTCACCAGGGATTTCTTGAGAGATCATTCAGCGAGCGAGTCCTCCCTCTGGACTCCAAACATTTTGGGTTAAACTGTTATTCACATACTCTAACGAAGAGAAACGTTAGTGTCTTCCGGTGTGTGAGGCCATTTCTCAAAAAAAAAGTTATATAAATTGAATTGTTCTACTTTTTAGGCTTGCATAGTCTTATTAATATTTCAGTTAAATTTTAACTGTAGTTTTTTTCTGTAGTAACATCAGTTGATATTAATATTAGTCCTGATTTATATGTTTTTGTCATGGTTGATCTTAAGTAATTTTGTAATTAGTTTCAGTTTTGAAAAATCGCGCAGAGAAGGTACCAAAACTGGTAATGTTCATATAATGTGTAATGCATTAGCAGCATTTTGGGTTGAAAACAAAAAGTATATCTTGGTATGAATCCTAACACATCATAGGCAGCGTTCTAGGACTTCTCGCTTCAGATAAAGTTGTCAATACATCATAGATTTCTACTCAATCAATATCAGCAGTTTTATCGGTACCGAACGCTAGATATAGATCCTGGCAATACTTCGTGAGATCATTGTAAGAAAATCCAAAATACTACGGAAGGAATCAAATTTATACGTTTCTTTGGATCGAGAAGATGATCATTATGAGACTCAAAACATGCCTGTCTTTTCTTTTTTCGAGGACAAATGGATTATTGAGGTGTAAAGATGGGTTCAAAACCAAAATCACCTGCTATCGCTGCTGTTTCTTCAAATCCTTCAACTGATCATCGATATCGAGGAATAATATATAGTTTCTTCAAATCCTTCAACTAATCATCGACATAGAGAAATAATATTATACAAATTGTGGTTTTCTGTTAATTGCCAATTTGACTGTAATTACATCTTCGTTTACAGATGTCTTGCATGTATCACAAGGTATAATAGTCGTCGTGCGTCCTCAGTTAAAATGTTTTAAAAAGTACGACAAAAGTACAACATTTATGGTTACATCCATATTAAAATGAAGGTAAATATACCAAGATATTAAAATACAATTGTACAGTCCTAACTTAATAATGCCTGTGAAGTTTTCCAACAAATCCGAACTGTAATTTTGAAATATTATAGCTGAGAATGAAAAGAGAGTACAAAGATCAAATTCAATGAGTGAAAATGCACCAGTAGTTCTCTAAACTGAGTTTCTTCCCTGAAATGACTCGCTTGCGAAGCACCAAGCAGCCTTGAACGGATCGCGGAAATCAAGTATACAGTACAGATGGATTCAGAGTGTGCTTTCCAACTTTTGTGCAACATTTTCCTTTGATAGGGCAGAGTTGTCTTCACAATCTGGGTTAAATAAAAAGGAGTGACGACAGTGTTAAACAGCTTTCCTTCTTGGGGAACAACGGTTGTGTTCCATATTTCTAATTATTTTGGTTTCAAGATCGCAATTTAGTGTGAAACATAAAAGCCAGCTGGATAAGCTTTATTAATTTCCCTCACGGGATCAATAAAGTATCTATCTATAAATCTCTTACACGTCATTTACAATGGCCTTTCAACTAATAGCCGGTGCCGGGATCAAACTCTAGCTGTTCGTACAGTACGAGTTGCGTAAGGCTCTGTAACGCGCAGATGAGAAACTAACCTCTGCTTCTTCATTATATACACAGCGAGCTATATACGCGGGCTTACTGCCTCCTACGGGCTCTGTATTTGATTGCGGTACAAGACCGGCCGTGGAGATAAAGTGAGACGGGTGTGTACATTAAAAGGCTCATAGCGTCCCTGGGAGGGCTCAAACCACCACCCTTTTGGTTAACAACCGAACCACAAAGACTCATGTACAGCTTAACACTTCTCGGTCTCGGTGAAAGTGATACACTCCGTAAAATTTCCAGAGATTCATTTATTTTTAAATGAAAATCACCAACAGCGGCCGAGATCTACTGGAGTTTTTTCATTCTATACTGCGGTTTCTGAAGGGTACCCTGTGAAAATACGCGTTTTGACGAGAAGGGATGGACATATAAGGTCAAAAGGCTTGGGGAATTGAACTTTAAGGTGAAGACTGCGGTCAGACGTGCTACCGTTGCACCATGGGGTACTTAATTTAAAAAAATAGGAAAAAAAAATCAGTGTTCCTGGATCTGTAATTGAGAACAACACCTGCACAAGAGTTGCGCAGGAAGAATAAAATGTGGTCTGGGAAGAAGAGTCTCTTCGGAAGAGCGGCGCTCTTAACGGATTTTTTTTTGTGAAGCTGATTTGTCTCCTTTGGGGAATTCAAAGGCGCTGACAGGTATGACCTCGTGGCGCAACGGTAGCGCGTTTGATTCCAGATCAGAAAGCTGCGTGTCAGCTATTGGTTTTTCAGGTTCTGCTGGTCCTGAACACGGAATTCACACCATGCAGTTGAGTTCTATCTGTACACCACATAGATAATCTAAACAAAATAGAGCAGTACAGGACACGCAGTGTGGAGCTCACACAGCGAATAGCCTTGAACACAAGAGAAAAGGCACCGTTCACATCTGCTAAACATCACGTCCAACTTTAGAGACAGCTGCATCAGAGAATGGAATCCCGGAAGTTTCAGATAACCTTTTTTAATACAGGTTCAAGCAAACCTGAAAGTAAATGAGTTTCCGGACACTTTTGTTTTATTAAAAAAGTGTCTGAAGCCTGAAAATGTAATTTGAAAAAAAAAAACGCTATTGGACATTAGCAGGTGCTTTTTGTAACGATTTGCTATTTCATGCTGGAAAACAAAGGAAACAGACCCAACGTTTGCTTTCAGGTGCGGTTCATTACATAATAGACATCTATTACTGAGGAGCTTGAATATAATTTACACGAGCCAGGTAGAAGTCGAACCTACAATCTTATGATCCGAAATCAGACGCGTTATTTACTAAACCGCTGGCATTTCACATAACCTGAATTCCCCCATAGTGTGCTCAGCGCCGCTACTAGTAATGCACCGCTCCGTTTAAAATTTCAAAGTGAGAAACATGTGTTTTCTGATTTTTATGAGTTTTAAAATATAATCTCTTTAAATATGACAAGGGTTTTATGTTTCGCACTGAAATTCCGATTGATTGAGAATTCAGAGAAAGACTGTTTTCTTCCACAACACCGTATAATTATCACATCCACCAGACTCTCCAACCTCTCCAGACCTTGCTGGGTGAGCATTTGCTCCGATAAATTAGGTCACGTATCATGTTAAATCATTTCTTCTCATCACATTTCCTGGTGCACGTTTTCTCTATGAAAAAAAGTACATTTTTCCCTTGCACGATTTTTCTTTTTTATCAAAGCTTACAGAAAGAAAAAAGAAGAAGAAATAGTGTCGCAAAAGAACTCTGTCGCCCTTGGGAGATGTCAAACGCATTGGACATGAAAAATGCCAGATTAAAGCCAGTTCTCTTCGTTTCTCAGTGTCGGGGCTGCTATGTAAAGGAGGCAATTTGCTCTGAGAGCAGGTTCAGCGCTTACTGAACGCAGATGTCTCAGAGCGGTGTGTCCAATTGGCTGTAAAAGGTGATGGTTATCCTGTCACCGTAGCTTAGTTGGTTAAAGCGCCTCTTTATTAAACAAAAAAAACGAAATTCAAATCCCCGCCGTGTCTTTCTTCCTTTCTTGTAGTACAGAACGTACCATTTTGGGCACTCACAAAGGGCTTGTTTTCGTTAAATGCATGTGTTCATTTCCTTTCTGGAAAACTTATTTTTGATGAAATTCACACAGCTTGCGGAAAATGAAATCCAATTCTTGGTTATCAGTGCAGAAGAAATATTACCGGCTGGCAAAATAAACGGTTAGAGATTTTTTTTTTAACCGGGAATTTGTGATTCGAGAGAACAACCTACAAGTCAGTCTCTGTGGCGCAATCGGTTAGCGCATTCGGTTGTTAACCGAAAGGTTGGTGGTTCGATTCCACCCAGGGACGAGTTTCTTTGGCGATGTAAATATTGTCTTCGGTCGATTGGATTTCTCAGCGAAACCATAGCCATTTTAATATTTGCAACAAATGCGAGTGTTTAACACGTGTCAGGATCACCAGGAAATGTCCAATAATGCCCAACATCGTAACTCCCCAGAAAACCATATTCACCCAAGAAAAATGATCGTCGAATCGTCATTTATACTCCAGTTGAATCCTCTGCTGAAATATTTTAAAAATACAATGCAGGTTTGTTTGAGAACTTGACAAGCATTGTTACGATAGCACTGTGCAGTTGGATTTTGATATTTTGACATATTTACCTTAAATTTAAACATAAATACTATATAGTCTATTGTAATTTTAAAATATGTTAGCTGAGGATGCAAAGGGTTGAAAGGGAAAGGTCAGAGGGTATAGTAACAACAAGGTTAGGATTGGTGGAGGTGGTAGGGGTGTTGATGGTTTTTCTCTGTAGAGGATGATTGAATGTTTTATCCTTCTCTGAAGTGAGAAACTGGAAGAGTTGGGAGTTGAGAGATCTGATGAGGTTATATATTAAAGGAAGTTGATGTGGAGCTGTTAGCAGTAAAAATTACTTAATGTCTTTGATGTTGTCATCAAAGATAAACTGTAGTCAGCAAAGATAAAAAGAAAATTATCTTTGCTTACTGCCCTGTCTTTCTCACACCTGAAGAAGGCTCCACAGCCGAAATGTGATTCTTTTCTTCTCTTTTCAGCAGGAATAGTCCTTTACTTGTTCCTTTGCAGCCTACGCATGCTGACGCAGCTACTCACCTGATATTTAACATTCCTATAATCACAAATATGAATACCACTGTGGGTATTTTTTCCATGATTATTTATTCTGTCATTGAAGCATATTTTATATCATACCGAAGTGTCATAATCACTGAATTTTTTTTTTCATTTAGAAAATAAGAAAATGATAAATCACTATGAATTGCATTTAGCCTGTTCTGATCTAGATATTCTATATACTTTAACATGCCATGTTCACAATGTCACAACTCAGAAATGCAACAGTGAAGTGTTGTAATAACAAATGTACATACTGTTGGTGACATTGAGATGTTTTGGTAATGAGGAAGGAGGGACATGCAATGTTCACAGGATCAAATTTAAAAAACAATACAGTAAAATTTATTGTACTTCAGGATTATGAGAGCCTGTTACATTGTGTCTCACACCTCAGTGTCAGAATTTTGAGACGTTTTATAACCAGGGGGAAAACACTTTAACCAAATCAGCCAAGGTGCTGTCAGAGTATTAACATCATGTCTGCGTCGGTGATTACAGCTGACTATCGCTGGAGGACAGTTCACTGTGAACAAGTCAGCCTGCATAATGAGGGGGAAGAGACTGACCTCTGTGATGCACTATAGAGTTACACTAACATTCAATCAACTGTTCTATGCTGCATTCTACCCTAGTGGTAAATATTGGTTTCCGTGCGTGTAATATTCCTTTTTTTGTCAAATATTTTCAAGCACAAAGTTTGCTGTTGAAAATAAGCCTTGTGGTTCTCAATGTTGTGATCCTTTTCCCCCAGTGTCACCCAAATTGATACATTGTGCTTTGGCAATTCTTCAGGCTATATTGTTTAGAGGAGCTCAGTTGAATTAGTTTGCGTAGATAAAGTATTTCTTTTCCCTTTAATCCTTTACAACATATTACAGTTTCAATACATTGTATCTTTCTTCCTACTAATTGTAGCGGCAATGCTTGTTAATAAGACAGAATTAAGTGTTGCTGTGCTTTCCCAAATAAGGCCCCATCTCTCTGTTCATCTCTGTGGTGCAGCCACAGAGAAACTATTCATGCAGGCTGATTTAAGGTTTCTTTGATAAGGGACAGCTCCCAAATGGGGATGCACTTAGCTAAGCCTGGCTATCATGATCAATGGTCATCCATTGGCGCCTATCTGTCTAGGGTGTGCCAGATGGACATCTGGACTGCATTCCTAAGTGTCAGGAGTAAGTGACTCATATCTCACCTTGATCAACCAATCAGGGACTGGTAGGGCCGAGTAACCCACGTGGGATTCTGATGCCCATGGAACTTTCAGCCAATGAACGAGCTGAAGTTCCTCCAGGTAAAAACAGGCAACACAGAGCTCCCAGAAGGAGAATTTCTAAGGAGAATTCCAGGGGTGCGAGACTATTCTAAAGAATTCCAGGGAAGGACAGCCCAGGAGCAGAAAGGCTCCCAAGGGCAGGACATTCTCGCAGCGCGCCTCCTGACCATCCTGAGACATTTTCAATACATTCTACTGAATCTTTCTTCCTACTAATTGTCATCATTTTTTTCTGGCTTGATCTTGTAATCAGAGATTTCAGAATATTCCTTAAAAACTAGTAAAAGAAGAGGGACAGATTCGTGCACACTAAAAAATATGAAAGGGTAGCAGGACACAGTAACCACCAAACATCTTATAGATTATGAATGTGCCTGAATTTTTTCAGTGATTTAGAGGGTTCTGCCATTTTAGATGTTATACTGTTCCTGTGTGATGTATCAAATGTGTTATTTAAATCTCCAGTCATTACTATATCAGTCTGAAGGCCTTGCAGTATAGATTGCAATTCATCCAAAAATGCCGTTTCCCACTGGTGATACACACAAGGAAATTCATGTACATTTCCCCCCCAAATCAACCAATTTAAAATCAAATACCTCCCTCCTCATCTGCAGGTGGAGAGATTAATGTCCAGAAGAAATACAGGTTTAAAAGTCAGGAGCATTGATAGTCCTATTTTAAAATTATGCTAAAATGCTCACAATATATTTAAAAAGTTCTGTAAAATGCAAAAATAATTAAAAAATATTAAAATAAGGTTAAAAGAAATGATACACAGTTATAAAGCTCAGGAATGATCAATTTGAAGTTACAATCCACTTACAATATGCCATTATTACAATTGGCCCAGTGGGCAAAAGATGTAGAATATACTTCTATTAAACACATACCTTAGACATATAAATGTGGTCCGTAATTCGTCTAGAAAGAAATTCTAATATATCGTTATATGTCAATTATACATCTAAGATTATATGTTCATTATACATAAATGGTTGGAGTTCTATTATACGGATAACTTTAGAGGACTATTGTACATATGTTTAAAGGTCTATTATACATCAAAGATAGATTTTATAGGCATAGAAACTAGTAAATCAAGCCAATGATTTGGTTTAGAAATTTATTCTGAAAATATACAATCATTCACACCTGAAAAATATGTAGTTCAAATTATACATTATATACAATATTGTAATCAACATATGGCTAATTATAAAAAAACACAACTAATAAACTTTAGCTACAAATTCTTGTAACATGGCAATATATATAGTAAAGACAAACACAAACTAATTACCTGAACATGCTAATATTTAACTCAAAAACACATTTCAATTCAAATGTAAATTTTGAAGCTTATAACTTCTATATTTCCAAGAAAATATTATTACAATGTGAAGTTAAGACCAACTTTTGCTGTTCACCATTTGCAAAGACCTCTAGAATTGTCCTAACAGTTAAAACCAGCAACTTATCATTTCCAGTGTCCAGACTTCCAGGCCCCCTGCCTTGCATACGCAATCTACAAACAAAGCATTGTGTGCTCCTTTATTTCTTTTTCTGTTGTTGTTGGGTGGGACTTCAGCACTGCAGCTAGGAGAAAATTTTATAATATTAGTACTCAAATAAATGATGATTATCTCTTCTATAAATATCTATAAACTAAATTTTGTGGATATTTTAACTTGATCAAAGTACAAATGTAACGTAAAAACATCTTAAAAATCAATAAGCAATACCTTGACAACATTGTGAACACACTCCCTCTGACATCACTGCCACCTACTCTCCAAAGTTGGTTTATTTGGAAATAATATTATATTTGAAACAATATTAGAAGCTTTTTTTACTATTGGATCTTCATTAATCAACTAATCAGACATACACATAACCCATGACCACTCAATGGAACGAACACATTTTCACATATTAACTGCACTTTTCTGCAGTATTTGCTCAGTCTTAGAATACAAAGTGACCATATTTCAAAGTTAAATTGTAGTAACATTTTAGAACATAGAACATTATGTAAAACACTTTATTTTGGCATTAAAAGATAAGTAATATTATACATTATAAACTAAAAATAAGAAATTATGCCAGAGATGGATCCTATTAATCAGATGTTGGCTGTCAAATTTTGACCCATCTGTAACCTAGAATACTAGTGAATATTTTCTACACCACAGAGAGAATATACAGTAATATTATACCAGCAGCAAAGACTCGCTTGTGTGTACAGAACTCATCCATTGTGCTTAGCCTCTTGATGTGGAACTGGGAGTCCAACAGTTCTGTACACCTTCCCACACGCCTCAGTTCATCTCTGATCTCTATCAGGAGACCCAATACCCACTTCTGAAACTCTGAAATAATTCACATTTTGTATTAACATTTGAAAGGAATTGGATCAGGATTTTCTTACACTATTGTTATATTAGCATTACTGTAGTGTTGCTAATGTGCTACATGCAATTTATAATCTTACAAATTTTAAGTTCCCACATTTGTAGTTGATTTTAAGTGATCTTCACCTTCAAACTATTTTAGGTGCCATTTATTGCTTATTAAAGTACTATTTTTAATCAAAATAATATTCAGTAAGACCAGTAAGTAGTATAAAGCGACACCTTTCGTCAAACATTTTGACAGGTACCATGCCCCCCATTTCAGCCAATGGGAGGCCGTGGTTGGCGGATGTTCCGCCCCCTTTTCAACCAATGGTGTGTTGCTATGGTCGGATGTCCCGCCCTCCACCGGAGCTAATGATTTATAAATAAGTGTATGAAAGCACGTATTAGCGATGAGGGTTGGAAGGCGATCATATCTGCCGCGGGGTTGAGCGCGCTCTATTATAACTCTAGGGAATTGGGGAGTTACGGTGACGTGGGAAGTCTGGCGAGAGCCACGAGTTCCCGGGGTGTGAGCGCCAGTCGCGGCCGGGTGTCAGACTGGTTGTCCGGCCAGCTGGCTTATACGCTGCACAAGCAGGCGCACCTGAGCTTTAAGAGAAACAGGACGCTGGTACCCGAAATGGACTGGCAGTGGCAGGCCGACTTGGTGGACATGAGAGACTACAGTGAGTTCAACGATGGTTCCTGTTACATCTTATCACGTATGAACATGTTGTCTAAATATGCCTGGGCCATGCCACTGAAAAGTCTGGAGGGGGCGGTTACAAGCGCTTTCCGAAATATACTTCAAGAGGGTCGTACTCCTAAAAAGCTACAAATGGACGAGGGAAAAGAATTTCTTAACAGGACCTTCCAAAATTTTCTCAAATGTGAGAATATTGAACATTTCGTTACGGCCAGCGATGTGAAGGTTAGTGTCATAGAGAGTTTTAACAGAACTATTAAAACTTGGATTTTTCCGCAGCACGTTTCATTTCATGCATGAGCTGATCGATGTTGCAGTAGTACCCTCCAGGTAAGGTACGTGTCCATATAGTCTCATTGCTGACAAACAGAAAATCTTCATCTTGATCAAACGTGTTTAGCGTATGCGGATAGTGCAGCTCGACCAGACCTACTTCCCAGTTCCTGTCCAGGTCAATCGCCTTTGCTAGATACTCTGTGAAGTACGTGCTGGTGTTCTTTGGAAACATTTTTGAGGATGAATTACTGGCCAGCGTAACATTGAAGCCATTGGGGTTCATTTTTCAGTACCTCTATATGTCTCTGACCTCGGAAGCCTTTACCCAACTATTGAATTTATCGCTCCAGCCTCGCCACTTTACCAAAAGCTGTTTGTTTTTACCACGCTCCCTGGCTGTTAAAATCTTTTGGATGCGATAGACGCTTTCAGCAGTGGGGTTTATCTTCTGTAGCTCTCCCGCGTAGAAGGAGCCCTTAATGTCATCGCCTGCGTAGTCCTGCAGTTTGTAATAGGTTTTCAGAGCCGGGGTCCGCTCTTTGACACTGAAAATTTCATCTGTGAAGGTCTGTTCATACCCCTTCTCAAACACTCCCTTTATTTTGGACACCCGCACATGATCACCACATTAAATGAAAACTTTGACGGTTTTCGCTTAAAGTGTTCGCCACAGACAGTTCTCCACATCTCAAAGGAGTTGTCAGTCGTAACAGAAGCCGGGGTTCGTTTAATAGTCGTGTGGTAACTATGATTATAAAAGTAAATAAGATCAGACAGATCGGCAATATATCGAAGTGTTTTTGTGTGTCAGGTACCTCCACATTTTTGTTTTAATAGTTCTGATAAACCTCTCTATCACACTACTGCTCGGTGGGGGAAGGCGGGACATCCGCCCTATAACAACACACCATTGGTTGAAAAGGGGGCGGGACATGGGGCTTTAAAGTTTTGACAGACGCTGCACACCACAGTGGGGCAGACTTGAGTTTTTCAAGTAGCTCTCGGTTACCAGCGTTGGCTAGCAAGGTGCCTGGTACATTGATTGTGAACATATCCCAACCCCTGTGAACACATCCCAACCTTTTAGCTTCTTACCGGCCGCAACTGATTGCTGTTGTGTGAGAGCTCTGACAAGATCAATCATGTGAGAGCCCTCAACGGGTGCCCCCTTGTACACAAATTTTCCTTTTTAATTCCAGGCTATTAATGGTTTATTGCGTGCCATAGTCTTTAACAATATCTCGGCATTTCTCTGGAACCACTGAGACGCGCTGTCGGTCGATGACGGCTGTTGTGGTAACGCGTGTAATAGATCGGCGGGTGCATTTTCGGGTAGTACAACAGTTAAAGTCCCCTCTTCAGAAACCTCCTGGCGTACTAATGTCAAATACCGTTGTAACACCTGACTATACAATTTCACTTTTTCATATTCAGGCAGATGCGAGTTCTGAAAAATGTCTCTCATTTCGTCATCCAACCTGCGGGTTGTTATTTTTCTCACATCGCTTTCGTTGCCGGACCGGTCTTGGAGTCGATCGAGCTGTTTCTGAGGTACAAGGTACATTTTTTTTCAGTGTGGTCCATTATCGGTGTTGTAGAAGCTCCGTAATCAATGGTACTGCAATACTCAACAGTGTCCCGATAATAGTGCCGGACTGGTTCACCAAGAGTCTCTTTCCTTTAAGAGAAAGACCCTTTTGACTAAAAGTCTTTAAAAGCTTATGCGTTCTCTTCAGGGTCCCAAACTGCTTAGCAGGCTTAGCTATTGCCTGTACAAGATCATCTGAAGCCCTACAGAGAATAGCTTTCCGGTGACTGGGGCTGGCTTTTACCAGAAAATGTAAGTGTCAGGTTTCTCCAAACGCGTGAAGACATGACGACGGCCCGAACGTGTTTTTTCTACTGAGTCTATGGTTGCGAGATCACCGACTTTTAGATTCTTTAAATACATAAGCCGCGGGTTCATCTGGGGGGAAAAGACCTGTTCACAAGCGATAGTCATCTGGGGTGTCGGCATTTAAATCCACCAACAAGTAACCGAAAGGTTTTTTAGTAGCGTCATCGAACGCTTTACCGGGGTACATCTGCCAGGACAGGGTTGTAATCTGTAGTTTATCTCTAGGGTTTTTAAACAGCACCATGTACTTTGTATTTAACGCTATGGTTCTACTTTTCCGGCCTTGACAAAACACATTTTGGACGATATACATGATGCTGAGGTTTCGGTGGTGTACGTATTTGGTAAAAGGTTTTTCTATCTCATTATTTTCACACGCAGACTCCATCAAATCATCAACTATAATCAAATTTACTCTATCCGGTGGCAGTAGCTGGTCGTCGGAAAACAACGTCGGTAGCCCTTCTATAAACTGAATGTATGGAAATTTCACAAGCAACTCAGCGTATAGAGGTTGCCAGCAGCTGTAACACCAGACTATGTTTTCGGGTTTACGAGTCATAATGGTATCACCGTTCTCCAAGAGTTATTTTATAAAATAACTTTCACCGCAATTCGAGGGTCTGGACAAAATGCATGAAAAAGTGTTTTAACCCGACATCCATCGTGTTAATATCCGTAGGGCAACGATGTCAAATTTTCTTGCACCACCTGCTTGTCGTACACCACCTTCTGGGTTTTCATTAAGGTCCGGGTCTCACTGCGCCAATCCTTTTTAACACGCACGATCATCGGCTGTTGAATAGAAATGTTTAAATTCCCGGCACTCTGCATAAGGGTTAACGCCATAGTCAAAAACCAAGTCCCGCAAACTCTCAAAGTTAACTTTTTCACAATTGTTCACATTGAGTGTAATGCCTTTCACCTTTAAACAGGCTTTCCCACCAGACAGCTTGTACCCGTATGACTTGGGTCCTGTTGACACAAACTCAGTGATGTGTTGTCCAGCATCGACTTCGCTGGTCAGCTCACCCAAATAGTCACCCAGCCCCGGATTCCACTCACCCTCCCGGCTCACAAAGATAACGGAATCTGTGTCGTGGTACAGACAGCGGCCTTGCAAAGCATTTAGCAGGTTGTATAACTCCAAGCGGGCATAGGCTGATGTAAAGCTAGCGATGAAAATGTTAGTGTTTGAATGGCCCGTATAGTGGTGTTTAGTGTGTTTCCACGTAACACAGACTGTGTCTTCATCGATAAACTCGCAGGCTGACACCTCATGATATGCCGTAAATAAGTACCTGAACAATTCATCGAAGTTTCTCACAATGGTGGTCTGTGGTAAATTGTCTCTTTGCCCATACTTGCCCCACAAACTGGCAATTTTTGAAAGCTGTCTTTTGGCCGGATTCTTTTTAATGTTGCCGGGGTCCAGCCGGACACCCTCTTTTTCATAATATTCGCTGATATATCTTTGTTGTTTCGCGACATCTGTACACCACTCTGGAAACCCCAAAGCTACCTATTTCCCTTTCAGATGCAGTTTGATGTAGTCGGGGAAAAAAGATCGTGTGAGGCCTTTTTGAAATGCCAAATTTAGTAAATTTTACACACTCTATACCCCAGATCTAAGACCATCTGCAATTCAGGGGTGCACCAGACACCAGTCAAGGCGCGATCTTCATCACTGTGCTCGCAGGGAGTGGTCTGTTTTGTTTCAGCACACGTACGACACAGTGTGAAAAACAGTTTTTTGTCAATTTTGGTTGTAAGAACTGGAAAGTACAAACGTCTGGGTGGGTAAACTTTCACCTTCGCTAAACCGAAATACAGTTTTAAATCTCCAAAGTTGTAATTAATTATTCGGGGGTGCCCCAGTGGGTATTTTTAGTTTTGTTCACAAACGGATACAGACTGGTGAAATCATAGTAATGAATTTTTTCACCGGGCTGCGCTGTATAATGCAAACAAATAGCATTTGTTCTCAACCCAAAAAGCGAATCGCGCGGTTGCAGAGGCTCTGGTAACTGCGCAGCTGTTAGAAATTTACCCAAGTCACCATTTTCAACTAGCATGTCTCTGAACTCGTGCTCCCACAAAACACGCACGTTAAAACCTCTCATTTTGAGAAAATTAATTTTCACCATCGTCTTTCTGTACAACCAACCAAAAGTAGTGTTTGTCAGCGGATTAAAATCGTTTTCACAATCACAAACGCCAATTACAGCATAACCATCCAGAAAATATGGACCAACCTTGAACTCACCGGCCATGGTTAACGCGTGTTGGATTTTAACGGGCTCTGTGTGTTCGATGTACATAAGCCATTGAATGCTGGGTGTAGAAAATCGTTTTTGCTGGCGGTGGTAATTTTCATGGGGTAGCAATGCTATCGTCTCTTCCTGTAAAAACGTAAGTCTGAACATGGCCATGCAGACACTAGCGATGGTCACAAACTGAAAGGGGTCGATGCACACAACGCAGGCGGCCCCTGACTCAGTCACGCGTGTCTGTCTGGTCATATTCTTGACCTCGTCCCGAAACCTGACACAGCCTTCTCTTAGAATTGCCACATCCAACTGGCAGTAACGTTTCAACTCTCTCTGTAAGTTAAACACACTTCCCTTGCATTCTTCATACCAAACCAAAAACTCGGCTTTCTCGCTCGGCAGCATGTAGTTAACGCCGTAAAGTTCTGGCGGCGGCATCGGTCCGACATAATTTTGGTTTTCTGAAGTGTTCATCAAGTGTGGAAAATGACCCTTACACCCGGGGAACCCCATGGCGGCCGGCAGTTTGCTTAATTTCATAGGCAGAAAGTTTAAAGAATCGATAAATCTGATGTTCAGAGCTTTTACGGTCATACACATTATCTTAAAACCCTGATTAATTAGTTCAACGTCCATCTTTTCAGCTAACAACTGTCTGATCACTAGGTAATTGTCATATCCCTTGCCATTGTGCGATATGAACGTATGGTTTTTGAAACGTCTATCGATAAATTTACACACAAAATCCTTTAGACAAGTTTCACCATAAAATTCCCAGCTTCGTTTATAGTCAATATGAAGGGCGTGGACGTAATTTGGTATGTGTGTCCCCGTTTCTTGCATGCATTCAAAGTCGAAAAAAATGTACTTGTTTGAAATTTTGGGGTTGTCCAAAGGCAGTATGTAGCACAAATGTGTGTCAGGGTGTTGTTCACGTAGTTACAACGCGAGCACAGTTTCTCTTTACATTTGTGACTTGCGAGGTTATAAACCCCACATTTCTCACAAAAGACCCTGCGCTCGCACTTACTAACACCCGTCGCCGCATTCTGAAAGTGTCTCGCCAAACACTGAGAGCTACGACAAAAGACCTTACAGGCTGGGCAATTCAGAAATTCTGCATCAATTTCGCAACACTGGGGATCTAAACAGGTTTTCCAAGCTTTAACACAGGCGTGTGCGTTCTTGTGGCTATACGCCGCATGGCAGTTAGTGCAAAAATACGCCGCCCCCACAAAAGCTTTAATATTTAAAACCCCGTAAAAATGCTCTTCATGCAGTAGAACAAAAAGTATTTTAGAATTTGGTGGTGTGGGCCCCGTTGTAAAATATTTCCAATCACCCTGGTCATCGTACAAAATTTTAATGACCACCTTTAAGTGTTTTTCAAAAGCTGTAATGTCTGACAAACGAATTTTCTGATTCTCTAGAAAACCCAACTCTTTGTGCATTCGTTTAGCGCCCTGTAACATTTCCCCATCGGTACAACCTTCATTCAACAAACCGTACACACTCCCGGCGAAACACAGATTACCGCCCGTGTAATGTACAGTACAAAGACAAGGTATACATACTCCATAGGTTTAAAATTCAGGAATATGAATGGTCAATTGTTTACAATTGGAGTTTTTATGTTTCGTATGATTTAGCGACTTTTTTACAACATGTAAAAAAAAAACAGCACACCTAAATGACAAAGCCTTGGAGCTACAGAGAAAAACAAATTGCGTTTAAAGTAATTTTAAAGGCTCGAGATAACATTGCACTATAAACGCAAATGTTTGTTTTCTTTGTCGCACTTACGTTTTGTTTCATGCAGTTTATTTCTGACACAAGACATAACAAGCTTGTGTATTTATGACAAAAAAGCAGGGCAACAATTTTCATTGACCTTGAAACTAAAATTGTTAAAAAGTAAGTTAAATGCACATATAGTAAATATATTTTCTCATATAATGGTGTGTTTTTTTTGTCTAAGAATCCTTCATGAATGCTTTAACAGACACTTTGCATGATTAAAACAAATATTTACGAATTTTAACGTTTTATACAATAAAGTTTTATTGTGAACATGAGCCCTGTTTATCGATATCACCAATACAGTTCTGGATTTTATTCTGCCTTCCTATGCACAGATGAATTTTCTTTCACACAACAGCTCGCATATGTGGTAGGGTATTAAAAGAATGATGTTGGCTTTTAACTGATAAACCATTTGCGTTTATACAAAATCACAATGCGTTGTCGCAGACATTGGGACATTCTCTGTTTAAACACCTGTCGTTTTCTCTTATATTGGCTCCTGTGCTTCGGTCCATTTGAGAGAGGAGAAGACACTGAAAAAGTCTTGTGAAAGTGGATTTTGCACCTGCGCCAATGCTGTAGTGGTATCATACAGACGCTCATACAAATCCATCACACGCTGAAAGCTCCGGAAGGCAACATAAAATATTGCTCTGTCTGTTGGTGGATTAGGTATGCACGCTTTTTTAACGTAAAATGCAATGTAAAAAGATCAAATTTGATTCAAAATCGATTAATGTAAAAACCGATAAAGCTCATGTTTTTTATCTAGTTTTATCTATATCTAGTTTTTCAAAGGTCTTTTAAAAAAAATGTTTATCGCGATTGTGAAAGTTAGAGAAGGTGTACCAGCGGGTGCCTTCATATCGCCAGTGTCAGTCTCGCCTGTAGCTGCGAGAAGGTTAAAAGCGCACAAGTGATCTGTCTTTCGTCAAAATAATTGCTGGAGCAGCAGGACGCAGAGTACCATCCAGCAGCTGTAGATGGTATTCGGGGAAGAGCTGATTCTGTTTTTAGCACAGAGAATGAGCTCAGTCCGGCTCCCAGCAGAATCCATTCTGGTTTGGTTACTGTCAGACTGGGCGTCTGAGGCTCTTTGGATCGCAACGTGAAAAAAAAGAACAAAAAACAATTGCTCACATCGTGTGATTTCCACGAGAGGAAGAGAAGATATCACTTTAAAAAAAAAAACAGAACTGAATATTTGGATCCGGGGCCTCATACTTATCAAATTATTAAAATAATAATTATTAAAATATCAGATTGTGTTTCTGCAAAATTTCGTGCACAGTACGCCGTATTTAACAATAAAACAACAGTCACAACGAGGGCTTTACACGCAGTCCGGGGTATTTTCCCCTTTTATATTTTTCCCACTTTATATCGAACCTGTTATACTCCCAAAAGTGCAGAGTAGCTTGTAAATATAAATGTACAATTCACCGCTGGTATAAACAGATGTGTGCCTTGTTTGCCTTTGTAAGCATTTGTTTCAAAAATAAGTCCACAATACGTTAAAAACACAAAAAACACAAACTTAATAATATAACGATACAAAATCAATACCAAATCATAAAGGCAATTAAGTACATATCCTTTCCTTTGAAAACAGAGAACACCTTTATATCTACAAAAAAAAAACGTGACATTTGTATATACTTTTGAATTACAAAGCCGACAGAGTAGTCCCTTAATTCAAAGATCAGATTTTGGCCAAAACAAGACATTCAGACGGGAGTTTAATTCGGAACAAGAGCCTCTGCTTCGTGGTTTATTGAGCTTTTGATCAACGTCTGAGTGAAAAAGATTCGCTATTTTAACTCTTTGATTAAAGTCCACGAAAGCACCTTCCTTCGAGCTGGAGTCGAACCAGCGATCTAAGGACGCCTCACCATTCCCACTACAGTCCTCCGCTCTGCCAACTGAGCTATCGAAGGGAAGGTGGGAATATTGTTTATCTTGAATTTAAGCCACGAATCAGGTTTCTGCAGTATGAACTTCCAGGGATATTACAAAATGTTTGATGGGGCATCAATCGTTCCAGGCGGATATTGACACCTTTTTTTCTCGAGGGATCATATTAAACATTTCATTAGTATCGAGAGGAGGATCACCATGAGACACAGAACAGTTTCATTCTGTCTTTATTAGAAAGTAGTGTTTGTGCTACATTAATAATATTTTCGTGGAAATATAGAAGTTGTAATTTTTAAAACTTATATTTGAATCAAAATGTGGTTTTGAGCTAAATATTAGCATGTTAATGTAATTAGTTTGTGTTTGTCATTACTATATATTGTAACGCAACGGGGGCTCAGGCGGGCGCCCTTGCCGCATTAGGTCGGCCCCCTCCCAACTGAGGCTCGAACCCGGGACTTCCGCGTCTCTCTGTAGCGACCCAGCCCGGTGAGCTAAAGAGAGAGCTCTTTTCAGCCCAGTAGCTGTAGTCCTGCTATCACAGGGAAGGGCGGTGACGTCACCTGCTCTGGTACGCCGGCTCTTACACAGTACCTGTCGGCCGTAAGCGTTACAATATATTCCCATGTTACTATAATTTGTAGCTGAAGTTTACTAGTTGTGTTTTTTATGATGATTATCATGTTTATTACAATATTGTATAAAATGCATAATTTGAACTATATATTTTTCAGGTGTGAATAATTGTATATTTTCAGAATAAATTTCTAAACCAAATCATTGGCTTGATTTACTAGTTTCTACACCTGTAAGACCTATCTTTGATGTATAATAGACCTTTAACTACATAGGTATAACAGTCCTCTAAATGTATCCGTATAATAGAACTCCAACCATTTATGTATAATGGACATACTGTATAATCAGAGATGTCTAATTGACGTATAATGATATACGTATATTAGAATTTCATTCTAGACCCATTACGGACCACATTTATATGTCTAAGGTATGCGTTTAATCAACATACTGTATATTCTACAGTACATCTTTTGCCCACTGGGGAGACACTACAACAGGTAACACCCCGTGTGAAAAATCATGAGCATCTGTAAAAGCTCTCTACCTGCCCGCTCTTAACAGAGATGTGACGAGGGTCTAAAGGGACATTTTGAGCCGTAGAAACATTTTATCATTCTGTACTTTCCTGTGCAGTCAGGCCAATTCCACTTCAACTGCGCCTGACAACGGAGGTCGTTTTAAAAACAACGAGAGTAAAGGGACACTGCATATCTGCAGAACATCACGTCCGAGTTTCAGGACAGTAACATCAGAGATTGGAAGCTAGGGAGTTTCAGGTCTGTTATAGGTTCATGAAAGTCATACCTTTGCAATAAATATTTCAGAATCCCAGTCAAATCCAGTACAATTGCTGCACAGATCTGCATTCTACAATAAGAAAACTGTTCGTTTAATCAAACACGCCGCATAAAGCATTTTTAAAACAGGAGATATTGTTTTGGAATGCATCTTTCTATAAAAATAAAATGATTTGAAGGGCGCTATAAGCAGAGGTGTGAAAGCCTGCTCTACAAAAGAACTATATCCAGAGGTTTCACCTCGTGAGAGAAAGCATCTCAGAAAACGAAGTTGCAGTCGCTTCCATGCGTCATAACACCACTAGGTCAAACAACAAGAGCTGAAGAGCCGCTGTCGAGAGTAACGTGGCCAAGCTCTCTAAGGAGCTGGATTAAAGCTCCAGTCTCTTCATGAGCATCTGTTGGAGTCACACCGCTGCTATGTATCTCCTTGTTAAAAATCATTCGAGGCATGGTGGCCAAGTGGTAAGGTGTTGGTTTTATAAACCCAAGTTTGTGGGTTCAAGCCCACCTGTATCTACTTCATTTGTCACCACTCTCCCTTAGTTTCAAAGTCTTAAAAAAACTCGCAATGTAGGAGTCTTTATAGTAAGAAGAACATAACTGTCGCCAGTAATTAGGGTTCTTGCATATTCTGCCCTGTTTTTTATTCTACAAAGCCTGTCTCTCTTCACACCCATCTTCCAAATGATTGCCTCAGCATTGGGAAGGAACGTGCATTTGGTATAGACCCACTCCACAGTCTGATCACAAACAGATCGAGTGAGCTGTCAGTCTAGGTTGGAAGTAAGGTTCGAAAGCACTTAAAATCTGACTTAGGAACGAGAAGACTGTGTTTTTTTTCTTTAAACAAGTAAACGATAAAATTATATAAGTAGTGGGACAAAACATTGTCTGCCTGCAAGACTATGTCATGCTAAACGCCACAAATTGTTTTCGTCCAGTCGTGTCAATCGTCCTAAAGTTACGGAAAATCAGATGCAACTGGTGCATTCACCATACATTTCTTCAGGATAGTCGTATGGTTTAAAATAATGAATTCATAGGTTCGTGTCTTTTAAGCTTTGTGTTCCGCTCTCCAAATAGAGGCTTGGGTTCAAATCCCACTCCCGACATTTTTACCCTGTCTTACACTGTTCCAGTCCTCTTGTGCTCGCTGGCAATCACAATAGGAGGCAAACGGAGAAAATGCTTAGCAAGAACATAATGGACAGGAAAAAGCTTAGTGAATGCTTGAATGTGATTAGCAGAAGTAAGGTATGCATTCAAATGTTGAAGCCCGAATTATAAAAGCAGCAGAAGAAAGGTGCAGCACAATGCAATTTGTGAGAATTTGTGGGTTTTTATGCTGCTTGGACTTCTTTCAAGCCTACGAAGGGAGTCACCCCTTTTCATTTTCATTTTCAAACTTCAGAACCGAATAACAAAAAGGTTTCATGTAAGACAGCATTCCGTTGGAAATACCGGTTCCACAATGTATTTGGCGAACCTGAATGAAATATTTTAGTGCCTGCTCAAATACGAGGAATTAAAAAAAAACCTGGAAAATCAACTCTTGCAGTAAATGTCATAAATTTAAAGCGTGTAGTCTGCATGAACAGAGCAACGCAGCAGTCTGTAAAAACGAAGCCACAAGTCCTCTTTTATCTCGGGCAGTGCATTCCAATAAGATGGCTCTGCAGAAGACATGAGAAATGCCGAACTCGTTGTTGCCATTATTGCTACTCCTGCTACTGTAGTTTTAAGCTCTAAATCAGCGGGCATGTACAGTTGTACAGGGGCTAGACTACTTTGCGCCGTCCAAATTCCATTATGTGAATTTAAGGTTTTATTAATAACAGCATTAACTATACAATGCGTGCTCAAAAACCGCTACACATTAGCTTAAAAAGCAGCCGTGTTTTAACAAAGTGTGGTATTCGAACAGTAAACGCTGAAGTATTTAATACTTACTTGTGAGCAGATCTTCCTCGATTCAGACACACTCTTGCTCGCCCGATGCTTTCAGAGCAATATCTGAATTGAGGCTCAAAATGGAAAGAAAGCTGAATCAGGCAAAGGTCATAAGGCACCGTTTCACTGTACACTATCACGTCCTGCTTGCACTGTCCAACTAAAAGCTTAGAGGGTTCAGAAAGGACACAAAAAACCCTTGAATCCACAATCTTGGACTTAAGGGTCGCCAGGTCTTCTCTGTTACAACAGTAATATTACTAGCGTTGATTCAACATAGTATAGTAGGCTGAGACTTTGAATGCAATGGGATGGTGGCCAAGAGCTAAGTTGTTGGTCTTTTAAACCTACTGTGCCTTCCTTATTCACCGCCATGTTATTTTATCTAGCTCATCAAGTAACTTGCAAAACGTCTCTACTTGTTACTCTGTCTCAAAATTGTAGTGCAAAGTTATCTGTTAAAGCCTTAACAGAATGCAGAAATCAAATATATGGGATTTGTTAAGAACTTTATTGTCTTTTCACAAATTAATACAGAATAATACAAAGAAGACATTTTATAGTCTTATATTGAAACCATGAAACCTATGCACACATTCACAAGAGATTACAATAGAAAAACGCATTTGCTCCAGAAAATTAGATCACGTATGACATTAAATAATTTCTTAAAATCACACTAAATTGCGATCTTGAAACCAAAATTAGAAATATTGAAAACAACCTTTGTTCCCCAGGAAGAACAGCTGTTTTACACTGATGGGACCCGGTTTTAGGTAATCAAGATTGGGAAGACAACTGCGCCCTAGCAAAGGAAAATGTTACACAAACTTTGGAAAGCACACTCTGAATCCATCCGTATATTTGATTTCCAAGATCCGTTCAAGGCAACTTGGCTCGTCACAAGCAAATCATTTCAGGGAAGAAATTCAGTTTAGTCAACTACTGGTGCATTCAGCACAGCTTTTGCTCTTGCTTGTCAGGATGGCTGAGTGGTCTAAGGTGCCAAACTCAAGGATGTGTGTCTTTCAAGCTGGCTTGGGTGTTCTGGTCTCCAAATGGAGGGGTGGGCTCAAATCCCACTCCTGACAGCTTCCATTTTTACCTCTCTTGAATTGTTCCAGTGCTAGCTGACAGTGAATGACTGTAAAAGCAGCAGAAGTAAGCAAGCAACTCAGTGCAATTTGTGAGTATTCTGCACTGTTAAAATCCATGGGTTTTCATACTTTTTGGAATTCGTAGCTCAAGAAGTGACTCCTGTTTCATTTTCTATTCACCAACTCGATTTGCATTCTGCCCCTCACACCTCACAACAGAATAACAAACGGCTTCATGAGCCAAAGGATTCCCATGCAGATACAGTTTGCACTATGTATTAGGTAACCCAAATGAAATATTTTAGTGTTGTCTCAAATGTAAGGAATTTCATGAAACCTCAGAATGGAACGCTTGCAGAAAATGGCAGCAATTCAAAGCTTGTAGGCAGCATGAACAGACCAAGGCAGCTCTAAGTTACAGCGATCTGAAGCCACAATTCCTTATTGTGCTCGGCAGTGCTTTCCGAGTCGATGGCTCTGCATAAGAAATGAGAAATGCTGGACTCCAAATACGATCTTGCCATTCCCAGTGAACAAAAGACGTATAGTATACGTCTATTAAATGCATACCTTAGACGTCTAAATGTGGTCCGCAATTCGTCTAGAATGAAATTCTAATATACGTCTATTGTTATACGTCAGTTATACGTCTATGATTAGATGTTCATTATACATAAATGGTTGGAGTTTTATTATACGGATAAATTTAGAGGACTATTATACATATATGGTTGGAGTTCCGGATAACTTTAGAGGACTATTATACGTATATGGTTAGAGGTCTATTATACGGATAACTTTAGAGGTCTATTATACGTATATGGTTAGAGGTCTATTATACGTATATGGTTAGAGGTCTATTATACGGATAACTTTAGAGGTCTATTATAAAATATTTTTATTTCTTGTCCAGAGTGAACAGAAGGAATCTTCACATGGGCTTCTGTGTTCGGTGGGCACTGTGTGAGTACAGTCTCCCTCTTGGCCCCCCTTTCCTTCTGTACAGAAGGCTTAGGAGCCTTGACCTGTTTCCACACTTTGCCTTTCTGGTGATCCACCAAAGGATCCACTCTGAGTCGCATGCCCTTTTCTTTTTCTATCCGTTTGAGGTTGCCGTGTGACATCAAACACCTTTCAACCTCAGTGTCAATCAGTGTCTCACTGTGTAAGACATCTCCCATGGCAGTCTTGAGGTAAAAGCTTCTTGCTTTTCCTCTCTGTTTTACTGCCTGCTCTGTGACTTCAGGGGTGGAGTCAGCACTCGCTTGGGAGTGGCTGACCTCATCCAGGCAGGAACCCTTCCGCTCAATCAGATAGACTGAGGGAGGGAGAGGGGGCGGGTCTCCGCCTCCTCCAGTGGAGAGTATCAGCTCATTCACGCTTCCGGCAGCCTTGGGGAGCGGTTGTCTCTGTCCTAATAAAACTTGTTCAAGCCTGGCCAGGCGGGCGGCTACTGAATCCTTCTGTTCAGCTTTATCTAGCCCTTTCCCTCCCCCGGTGTTCTCATGGCACTTAGGACGCTGGGTGCGGTCCTGTGTGCCTGCTTTGGAACGGGGCTTAGCCAGCTCAGGAGCCTGTGCTCCTTCGAGCAGGAGGGAGTTAACCCTGCTGGCTCTGACGGCGAATACAGTCGCTTTAACAGCTTTTTGCTCAGAGCGACTTTGGACATCATACTCCCAGGCTTTCTGCGCGAATCTCCTAATATCAGTCATTTTCATGGTCTGTGCATCTGTATGCATTAAAATCATCTTTCTGACTGACGGGTGGAGATTCGCAATGAATAAACCCTTGAAATGTGTGTTTTAGCAACCATCGTTAAACTAGTACGAAATCACAGTTTTACCACAGAAAACCACAAGATCAAGCATGCAATCAACCTGGTAGATCGCAAAAGATCACAAAACACTCAAGCACTGCTTAAAGAGCAAGGGGAACTTTTTGTCTTTCGGCTTTCAGCACACTGTATTGTCGTGTATGAAACCCACAGCGTTTTATATGAATTATTCCGCTTGGTTGACTCATTTCAGTCTTGCCACGCCCACCCAGGGACGCCAAATTAAATTTAGTGTGCTCTCTGAAGGCACCAGTTCTGTAGGGTTTTGGCATTTACTGGGACAATTATTAATTGTAGCAGTAAATCACAAAATGATTCTTTTAATGGCTTTAGAATCCAATCATGCGATATAACTCAAACAACACACACACACAGGTACTAATACACGAGGATACATTTATTAATACATAGAATATGCATGTAAACCTAACAGATCTTATCGAGAGGGTTAACAGAATACAAAAGGTATATATTCAATCAGTTACGAAGAGTTACATATATCAAGAGGAAATACGTTCAGTATATCATTCAATTAGACCGTTTCGTAAATTAACTTGGTTATAACTTCTACATTGGATACTCAAAACAAGTACATAACTCTTAGGAATTAAATTGATATCAATTGGTTGGGATAACAATTGAATTCTCGAGCTGTAATGCATTGAAGTTGAATTCTCATCCAATCTCTGGGGATTCAGATCTCCTGCGGGCTCTCTGGCTCCGTGCCAGGCTGTGCTGTGCGGCTTGCGATGGTGCCCTGCTGACGCTCACTGACCGGCTAGTTAGTGTTGGCTTTAATTACCAAAGTTTGTGCACAGGAGAAAAGATGACTGTGGGTCCCAGCAAGTCAGGAAGAGGACCGGTTCGTTCCTGATGAAGCGCTAGTTCTGAATAGTGATTCAGCTGTCCACAGTTCCGACCTGTTCACGAGGCTTACTGCTGATGCTAACCTCGGGTGGATCCTCTGGTTACTCTCTGGCAACCTCCGCTCTAGACTCTTAGAACAAAGGAAAGTTCTGGCACTCGAACCCACTGGCCGTTCCGTGGTTGTCCGGGCTGAGTCTCAGGATGGTCAGGAGGCGCGCTGCGAGAATGTCCTTCCCTTGGGAGCCTTCTGCTCCTGGGCCGTCCTGCCCTGGAATTCTCCTTTGAATTGTCCGAAAAAGTTCACAGAATTCTCTCAGGCCCTCTGTGTTGCCTGTTGTTACCTGGAGGAACTTCAGCTCGTTCATTGGCTGAAAGTTCCATGGGCATCAGAGTCCCACGTGGGTTACTCGGCCCTACCAGACCCTGATTGGTTGATCAAGGTGAGATATGAGTCACTTACTCCTGACACTTAGGAATGCAGTCCAGATGTCCATCTGGCACTTCCTAGACAGATAGGCGCCAATGGTTGACCATTGATCATGATAGCCAGGCTTAGCTAAGTGCATCCCCCTTTGGGAGCTGTCCCTTATCAAAAGAAAATATCTTTAAATCAGCCTGCATGAATAGTTTCTCTGTGGCTGCACCACAGAGATGAACAGAGAGATGAGGCCTCATTTGGGAAAGCACCGCAACACTTAATTCTGTCTTATTAACAAGCATTGCCACTACACGGGTTTGCTTAAACCTTTGATAAAAAAAGTGATCTGATCTGAAACTACCCAGCTTACAATCTCTGAGGTAGTTGTCACTAAACTCGGACGTGATGTGGCACACATGTGCCGTGTGCCTTTACTTTTGTAAAAAACTGGTATCGGGAAAAGTTTCTTAATATTTCTTTTGATTAGCATGCAAGAAAATGTGATCATTACCTATGGAATTTCCCGCCAGCGTGGAGCTTGAATTCACAACCTTGAGATTCAGTGTTCAAGAGTCACAGAAGAGGTCGGCCTGGTCTTCAGTTTGCCAACGAAAAGCTCCGGCAGTGCTCCTCTGTAAAGCAGATTGTTCGGATCGGTTATGTGGGACGGCACTTCGATACTAAGATCGTTTGCAGCACACGCATGGTTTCCCCCCTTCACGCAAAAAACATAGACGAAGGAAGCTCTCTTGTCTTGGGCTGCTGACTCCCGGATTTAAAGCGCTCTGGGTGCCAGCTAAGTCTCTAACAAGCACACTATAAAGACAGGAGTTACACTTTGCTCACGTCACGCATGGAATGGCGAGGCTACTTGTTCCAATATTATCTAGTCTCACCTCATATGGTGCCGATTCCTGGTTTTCATTTAAGAAAGAGCACTGCAAACACCGTAAACAGTGCAAAACGTGTGATGAAAGAAGTCTTTTCCCCCCTTTGTCTAAAGCAGAACACAGCGGAGTCATGCCGAGGGTTGTGAGATCAAGATTTCAGTGGAGCACTGTCGTCTACGTCTTTAGCTACATGAGTTGGACATCCTCTTGTACACGGAAAGCAGATTGAGATCCTCTGACATGAAAAGTGCCAGATAAAAGCCATTTCTCATCCTTTCTCTTAGTGGTGGAGCTATCGCATGTAAATGAGGCTACTTGCAAGGCGAGCAGGCTCGGTGCACACCGAACACAGATGTCTCAGAGCAGTTGAGACGTGTCCAAGTGGCTGTCAAAGGACAGCACTTTGCCGGCGCCGTGGCTTAGTTGGCTAAAGCGCCTGTCTAGTAAACAGGAGATCCTGGGTCCGATTCCCAGCGGTGCCTTTCTTCCTGTCTTACTGTACAGAATTTATCCTTACGGGCAAATCCCATGCCTTTTAATTCAGGTGAATGCAAGTGTTCGTTTCCTTTCTGGAACAACTTGTTTTGAAAGAAATCTATACAGCTTGCGAAAGATGAAACACAAATCTTGCTTATCAGTGAAGAAGAGGTACTCCCAGCAGGCCACCTAATACCAGCAGTGTTTTTTTTTCACCCTAACCCAGAGAATGGAGAAAAGCGAGGCGCCTGTGGCTCTGCAGTGTAATCAGTTCGCGAGTTCGGCGGTTAGTTGAAAGAGTGGTAAATGGAGCTCACCCCAGCCCGTCCTTATTCTTTTAAAGAGGATAAAAAATTAACTTCGCCGCCATTACTACCAGCTTTAAAAGACTGCCATGGGCACGGAAAAAAACACACTACAGATGACTTTTCTGGAACCGAAGCAGAGATTCCTTTACGAACAAACTGATAAAGCTCAGCCAGTGAATACTGTTAACAGAATGTGAAAGCACGATCAACTTTGTAACTGCAACCACAGGAAAAACAGCAAGAAGCAGGCTCCATTCCCCATTTAAATCTGTCGTGCGAGGCATGCTTCTTGAACGCATGAAGTAAATCCCACGATCGCTTTTGAACTTGGACAAAGTACTTCCAAAGGAGCGCTATGCGCAAAGATTTAACAAGCTCAACCCCCGCCAACGATTCGGTGTGAAGAAGCAGAACATTCAAGTTTCACAGACAGAAGCGGCACGCCAGCACAGCCAACATTAAAACGGAGGGCACACTACGATTTGCATTGACACAAAAGTGATCTGGGCAGACGTCGTTCCCTGCATAACGCAAAAAGTGGCAAAGCGCTTTTGAGTTGAGAGGACGCAAGAAGGTTTTTGTTTTGTGCCTTGATGTCAAGCTGAGAAAGTATCTTTAAACACTTTGCTTAGTTTCTCGAGAGACTGCCAAAAAGCAGTTCCTTCTCTTTCGTCTGAAGTCAGCTGAAAGGGGGTCTCGACAGAAGCACCTGGCAGTGGTGGGATTCAAACCCACGCCCCCAAAGAGACTGGAGCCTTAATCCAGCGCCTTAGACCGCTCCGCCACGCTACCCACTGTGTGCTGTCTCTTTGTCTCATTACTTGCTCGGAGGAGGTCGGGTGGGTTTTGCTCTTGTCGCCCGACTTAGTGGCGTTATGACCGTGGAACCGACTGCACCTGCTTTTTCTGAGATGCTTCCCCTCTCATGGCGAGATCTCGACTTCTTTAACACCTCTGGATAAAGATCTTCTTTGGAGCAGGTTTCAGACCTCTGCGTACAGCACCCTTGATGTCATTTTATTTTTACAGCAGCCGCATCCGGAAAGTTGTGTCTTTTACGTTTTATTTGAACAACAAAACTACATACAATACAAACAAGAGCACATATAACGTATCAAGAAATTATCAGGGGCACATGCTATAATACAATTACACTTTATGAAATACGATTACACAAGGTAAATAAAGATAAGGTCCGCACAGCTTGTTCTTACATTTCGAAAGAGTCCGTAAATACCCCTTTATGTCTATTTTGAACTGTTCAAACGTAGGACTCTTCCCAGACCATTTCACTTTATACCACATTCCTAAACGAGGATGCATCTCCTGTTTTAGAACTATTTTGGCTGTGTGGCTTATACAACACACCCACAGTATTCTAATGGTGGACTGCAGATCTGTGCTATAGTTCAGTCGAATTCGAAGTATCCAGCAATCGTACTGGATTTGACTGGGATTCTGAAATGTCTCTTGCAAAAGTATTCGGGTTTGCTTGAACCTTTGAAAAAAAAAGTGATCTGATCTGAAACTACCCAGCTTACAATCTCTGAGGTAGTTGTCACTAAACTCGGACGTGATGTGGCACACATGTGCCGTGTGCCTTTACTTTTGTAAAAAACTGGTATTGGGAAAATTAAAGTCGAAACCCAAAACAGTTACATACTTAAGAGTAAATGCCTCCTAATAGCTAGCAAGCGCTCCTAGTTAGTAAAGTTTTTTGTGTCCCTGCCTGTCACGCGGGAAACTGGGGTTTGATTACCGACGGGGAGACAGCTATTTTTTTTATGATCAGATTCCAATCTTTAATGCTGTGTGTGAGAGTTTACATAACTTTCCTTTTCTCACATTTTCTGACGACTATTCCGAAGGAGCGCCCTGTCAACTCCTAATACTTTTAAAAAAATCTGCCTGCATGTTTGATTATTTTTGTTTTATTTAGAAAAAGTTCAATATTGATCATAACTGAAGAAAATAATGATCAGAAACAAAAACAAAATGTTGAAGATGTAACTCGATCTTGAATCAGAGCTGGGTGACATTGGCTTTTGTTCTGACATGGTTGTACGAGAAACAGGAGGAATCTCTTCTCTCCTATGGAGCATGAGCTGAATCAGGAATGAGACATGTCATATATCAACGCATGACCTACATCGTAAAACTAAAACTAAATTAAAAACTAACATTAAGTTATCAGAGACATTCATTTATATACAAACAAGAGGCAGACAAAGCAATAATTCTACATTAACTTGTCCTGCACTAATCAGACTAATTGAAATGGTCTGATTCAGAGCCTGTGCAGCTCGTGCTAATACAACAACGCCAGTATTGAACCCTCAGCACCATACTGACTACTGAGCACAAGTTCAGCTGCTCTCCAGCTTTGTTACGCACGTTTTTTTATTGCAAATGGAGCTGATCTCCAGACAGTACAGTGTTAATTAGTCAGCAGCCTCTACTAGTAATACATCGCCCCTGTCCAAAATCTCTAGGTAAAAAAACACATTTTATACATTTGTCTGCTTAAAGATATAATCTCTTTAAAAAAGACAAAGGGTTTGTGTGTCAATTGTTTCGATTAATTTCGAACGCAAAGAAAAGTAGTTTTCTTCCAAGAAATCACACATTTGTCGCATCCTCCATACTATACTTCTCTCTTGTAGTAGTAAAGCATTTTGATTTAAACTGAACAATATATTAAATGTTTCATCTATACACTTACGATTAACATAGGCAGCCTTGAACGGATTGCGGAAATCAAATATACATCTGGATTCAGAGTGTGCTTTCCAACTTTTGTGTAACATTTTCCTTTGATAGGGCGGAGTTGTTTTTAAAATCTGGATGAAATAAAAAGGAGTGACGTCAGTGTAAAACAGCTTTCCTTCATGGGGAACAACAGTTGTGTTCCATATTTCTAATTATTTTGGTTTCAAGATAGCAATTTAGTATGAAACATAAAAGCCAGCTGGATAAATCTGTTACACGTCATTTACAATGGTCTTTCAACTAATAGCCCACGCAGGGATCAAACCCCAACTGTTGGTACGAGTTGCGTAAGGCTCTGCAACATGCAGATGAGAAACTAACCTCCGCTTCTTCATTATATACACAGTGAGCTATATATGCGGGCTTACTGCCCCCTACGGGCTCTGTATTTGATTGCGGTACAAGACCGGCCATGGAGAAATGAAGTGAAGAGGGTGTGTTCATTAAAAGGCTCATAGCGTCCCTGGGAGGTCTTAAACCACCACCCTTTTGGTTAACAACCGAGCCACAAGGACTCATGTACAGCTTAACACTTCTCGGTCTCAGTGAAAGTGATACACTCGGTAAAATTTCTGGAGAATCATTTGTCAATTTCACTACGGGATTAATAAAGTATTATCTATCTATCTTAAAGGAAAATCGCCAACAGTGGCCGATATCTATTGGAGTTATTTTCATTCTATACTGCAATTTCTGAAGGGTACCCTGTGAAAATACGAATTTTGACGAGAAGGGATGGACATATAAGGTCAGCAGGCTTGGGGAATTGGACCTTATGGTGAAGGCTGCGGGCTCAGCATCAGCAGAACCTGATCAGTATCGGTTGACTCCGATATACTTTGACAACTTAACTTCTGGATTTAGAGACATTTACCTTAGTGTCGGTATACTAAGATGTTTTGGTAACGAGGAAGGAGGGACAAAGCAAATTGGCAGAATGTGTGCTATTTTGTTGACTACAAGTCCTCACATGCCAGAGGGTCAATATTAAAAAAAAAACGTAACAGTATAATCTCTTGTACTTCACAATTTAACAGTGTCTGTTACATTGTGTCTCACACCTCAGTGTCAGAATTGTGAGACGAGTTTGTAATCAGGAGGGAGGGCCATAGCAATTCAGCAGAAATTGCATTCACCTTTTCCCAATGCATTCTCACATGCCATTTTCTCACATGCCATGCTCAGAGGGTCATATTTTTAAAATGGTATCATTAAATGTCCTGAAGTTCAGGATTTTGACAGTCTGTTATATTGTGTCTCACACCTTGATGTCAGAAATATGAGACGATTTTAAAATCAGGAGGGAGGGCCCTAGCAATATAGCAAACATTGCATTTACCATTTGACAATGTATTCTCTCATGCCATGTTCAGAGGGTCGTATTTAAAAAACGGTACAGTACAATGTTCTGAAGTTCAGGATTTTGATAGTCTTTTCCATTGTGTCTCTCACATCTGTGTCAGAATTTTTAGACATTTTTATAACCAGGAGGTAGGTTCGATCACCCTCTGCTCATCCTCAGTTAACCATATAGTCTCATATGCCATGTTCTAAATGTCCCATTTAAAACTGCTATATTAAAATTTCTTGTAAAATGCAAGAGTTTGAGACTTTTTATGATCAGAAGGCAAGGTCCTGGAAAATATGCAGAAAGTGCCAGTGAATTTACGTTTTGCCTTTGTCTTATTTACTCGTGGTATAACATGCCAGTTTGTTTTATTGTGAGTTGTGTTTCTGAAATGTGCTTCATACAAAAATGCAATTTGGACAGTCTCTACTTACATATTCCCCTTTACTGAGGAAATGTACAGTAATACATCCGGATAAGTATTTTTAAAAATGACTATTTAAATGACTCATTTAAAAATGAGCCATCTACAGGCGAAAGACGACATAACATCACAGCAGCAGCATTTAAGATGGAACGAAAAACGCAAAGCAGCAGCTGGCGAATAAGAAGCCAACTTCAGCCTCGTTAATGCAATAGCATTAGGTGAGGTGGAAAAATATTTCTTGCTCTGAATCTTAACATTTTTATAGGAGGTGTTCTAGGACTTCTTGCCTCAGAAAAAAAAAACTGCCAGTACATCACTTATTTCTACTCCATCAATAGCAGCAGTGTTATCAGTACTGAGCCCTAAATGTAGGTCCTATCATCATATAAAAAGTCGAAAGTATCGACTGCATTCAACTGATAAAATGTATCTTCTATGAGAGTTATATCTTTATCCAAAATACATCGGAAACAAATTTGCACGTTTTTTGAGGGGGATCCTGAAGACTGAGACTCAAAACTTTTTTTTTCCTTCTTTCCAGGAGGAAGGATTATTCAGATGCAAACATTGTCCCAAAATCAATGTACTCTCCATTGATATTCAAATCCTCAAATTCTTCATCTGAACGTCGATATTGAAATATGATATCGTACAAATTGTGGTTTTCTTTTTAAAGCAAATTTTATGCTTTAAATTAAATACATTTTATTGATTATGAATGTGCCGGAAATTTTTCAGTACTTTAGAGGGTTCTGCCATTTTAGATGTTATGCTGTTCCTGTCTGATTTATCAAATGTGTCATTTAAATCTCCAGTCATTTCTATATCAGTCTGAACGCCTTGCAGTAAAGATTGCAATTCATCCAAAAATGCCAAGTTTCCCACTGGTGATACATACAAGGAAATGAATGTATATTTTCCCCCCAAATCAACAAATTTAAAATCAAATACCTCCCTCATCTGCAGGTGGAGAGAATAATGTCAGAATAAATACAGGTTTAAAAGTCAGGAGCATTGATAGTCCTATTTTAAAATGACACTAAAATGCTCACAATATATTAAAAAGCTCTGTTAAATGCAAAAATAATAAAAAAAAATATTAAAACAAGGTAAAAAGAAATAATACACAGTTATAAAGCTCAGGAATTATCAATGTGAAGTTACAATGGGTTGATTGTGTTTCATGTGATTTAAAAAATAAAATGTTTGCAAAAAATCCACTTACAATATGCTAAAAATGGCAAGAATACTTAACCTTTTACTACCAGTGACATATTTAGCCAATGTCCGCCTGGAATTTCCTCCCCCTTAAACATTTGTTATATCTCTGCAGCAGAACATAGCAGGAGCCTGGTTCAGGTCTTAAATTGAAGCTAACCCCCTTGGCTTTGAGTGTGAATAGTCAAATTTCTTATATTTCTTAATGTGTCCACTCAGCAGACAAACATATGAAAAAAAAACAAAAAAAAACAGCTGGCGAACATTTTTTTTTTGGTCTTCAGAGGTCAGATTTTTCAACTATATGCATGTCAAGGGCCTGGGAATGATTTGAAAACCTTGTTCTAGGTGGCTACTAGCTTGGATAAAAAATTGGGACAAATTGATCAATTAGAAAAAATTCTACATCATGTTTTGTGAAGACTGGACCTGGAATGAAATTTCACGCCTATAATAAAAAATCATAAAATATAGAAAATAATAAGAATAAAAACCATTGCAATTGCTATAAAAACCTTAAGACACTGCTAGAGAGCCTTTATCTGCTGTTATGCAATGAAAAAAAACCTCAGAGTTGCCTTCTGGTGTGAAAAAAAGGAGCACTGATAAGAAACTGATAAAAAAAACTGATTGATTATCCCTTCTGAGTCAATGATTGACAGCTAAAAATGCAGATAGAAGCTTCTAGAGGAAGTCTCACCCCCTAAGGGCTCTGAATGGCTGAAAATACAAAGAATGACAGCGGTTTTTACCAATCAAATCGCCTTATTTCTGGCGCTCGTTCTTCAAACATTTACTACGTAATCAGTAACGTTTACTAGTCTCTAGCTCTTGAGATAAACTAGTCTGGGTTATTTTGGATATATATCATGCTCCAGAATAAGGTAAAAACATGGGATATATATATATATATTTGCTGGTTTTTGCTTTTGCGGTTTTGTTGGTAAAAATGTATGATATTGACATGCTGTGCTTGCCGGGTTGCCGTGTGTTTTTATTGGGATTCTGCTAGTTCATTAATTTATTGGTTTATTGCATAATAGTGTCATGTCTGTGGAAACAAACTTTATGGTTTTGTTGTGGTGATATTTGAGAATACGTGCATGTGAGAACATTTGTGGAGCGGTTTCAAACAAACGTTGTTTATCTCGCGTTTATCTTAAAAATAAAAAGTGTCATCTGGGGAGACAGGAGTGGTCCTCGGTGACCGCGATCCGGGCTAAGTTAACAGGTGTGTAATTTAAAAAAAAAATAAAACAAGTTAAAAATAAATACTAAATGGGTTTAACATTCAGGAATGTAATTGGTCAGATGCTTACGATAAGTGATGCTGGTGTTTCGTGTGATTTAGCGAATTCAAAAAAATATTCATTTTAAAAACGGCAAGAGCTCGTATGGAAAAAAAAAAAGTTCGTAAGTATCTTTGTTACAACAGCCGCGCCAGAACTATTCAGATACTGTACATCAGAAAAGTACCTGAACTTGACTGGTTTATATTCAGTTATGTGCATTGGGAACGAAAGGGAGACTTAGATGGATTTTATTAGGGTTTTAGGAATCAGAAAATTTATTTTTACACGTTTATGCCTACGAGCAGAAATAACTTCCTGCTTTCAGCGCTTTTTTTGTTTCTGCTTGTAACCTCGAACAGAGAAACCCAGTACTGAATCACAGAAACACCCCGGAGTTTCTGTGTTTCTGGGATTTAAGAGGGATGTATGCAGCGGTGTTACTAGTCTGGAAGGAGGAGACACGCATTCCGCACGGGGAGCGTAGAGCAATGAGCCGCACCTGCTGCGCGCTGAGTCCTGTCCTATATAACCGCTGAGCACGGACACAGAGAGTCTCCAGCCAGTGTTGGAGAATTATGATTTCTATGTTTTTTTTTCCTTTTGAACAGAAGATGGATTTCTTCCTCTAGTTAAAGTTATTGGAGTTGTGGTTACTGTGCTAGACCGTCGGGAATAGCGCTTTTATTTATTTTTTATCAAGCAGTCTGCTGTATACTGTACGTGAAATAAAGATAAGAGTGCTTTCTTGATACTTCACAAGAGTATACATAATTCACGAGCTGTATTAAAAAAAATGAACTGGAAGAAAAGCAATAGGGCTGGAGTTTATAGACTGTGATGCAAATACGAGAGTAGGAGAGGAGGGGACTAGTTCAGGAGCACAACCGGCCCTCTCCTGCCCATTCTCCCACCAGGGTCTGTTGTAACCCAGTGTGAAATTCAGTGAAATTGCAGTTCAGCTTTTGATCACTCAGCTGCTTTTCCCTGGGAATATGGGGCAAATAAAGGAGATAGCAACCAGACTAGAGGGAGAGTTTTTATTCCTAAGGGATGACTTGTTTTACAACAGCAGACAACTTAAAGAAACAAAAACCTCTGTTCTGCTGCTCCAGGTTGGTTCCACTGGGAACAAGCGTGGCCAGGAGCTCATGAACAGTAATTAGGGGTTGTTTCCACAAGGGGGGCTGGAGTAAGTTAGATGTCAAGGGCAATAAAACTCATTAGACCTAATTGACCAGTTAAAGTGAGTTGTTCTGCTTTCTGCACAGAAACCAGTGCTCTCTTCTCAATGTGTGGGTGAGTCTCTCAGTGATATAACAGCTAGGCAGGACTGCCACTGTGGTCTATTTCATCACCTGTGACCCCATACTCCAAAGACAACAGTCCAATCTAGCATAGAGTGTCCCGGACTGCTCCGTCAGTGACAGTGAGAGGTTTATCTTGTCTCTTGTTCCGCCAGAATGTAACAAATAGTGACCCCTTAATGGAGGAAACTTTAGCTTTTGTAGGTAATTATACCACTTGACAATGTTACAGGTGTTGGGGGGGAACCCCTAGTGATCCCACATTCTCACATAGACAATGGCCAGTCTACACAAACCTCCAGTCAACACAGCCCTGACCCCTGTTATGTCACCCAGGTCTACACTGTGAGACAATGATTATTTAGGAAAATTGTAAGGAATGCATTCCAAAGCAGTCAATGGAAGTATGGAATTAAAATAGTCAAGTCTTGATAAATAGAGTATATTATCTATTTATTATACCTTTACATTGTGACAAAAACAAATTTCAAGTCCATTATGAGCACACACAGCATATTAAAGATGGGTCTCTGCACTGTAAAGGAATCTCAGTTCACTTATAAAAACTTTAGCTAATAAACCTGAAATGTCATTTCTTTTACTGCTTGTTCTTTAAGGTACTAACTCATTGACATTATGTAGATTAAAATAAGACTATTCACAAAGAAAAAGCATTTATCACAAATGTATCATGCCAAATAAACTCTAGTAATCAAGAGCAATTAAGAAAAGGAAACAAAACCATCTTTTGAGGATGCCAGATAGAAATGTAAACACACACTCACACGTGGGGCCAATCTTACCAGAAATCAATTAACCCACCAATGATCTTGGACTGATGTCTGAAAACCAGAGCAAACAGTACAATATTAAGGTACTAAAGCTATTAGTAGAACAGATCTAGCTTCTCAACATAATACTTATGTCTGAACTTCATTGAATAGTGACACTTCAATCTTTCATATTCAATATTTTTCACAAAATCAACAGCTGAGAACAGACCGCCATATACCTTTATCCAGTGGTTTTCAGAGCAGAGACATCCGTGTGGGCAAGAGTTCTTTCCCTGAGGTCCACTGCACGTCAGCTAGCCACGTTCTGGCTGGGTCGTGTGTACTCCTGGGAACATCGCCTGTAATGAATATTGGGGACTTTGTACAAATTAATAATGTGAGCATATTAATATGATTTGTGTTGAAGCCAAACATAGACAATCACTGTTAAAACTTGAATTCAACCTCCAGTGTCTGCTTTTGAAATGCTGATCATCACCCGTCTTCTGGCTTCTAGATGCACGTGTTAATGGATATTTCTTGTCTTCTTTTTTTTCCCCCCATATGCTCTTCTCTGTATCATTAAGTACTTCTGGGTCATTTCATGTACCTCGTGGCATCTTGGCTGGTGGTGAATGGCAGGCAGCTGCTCTAAAAATAACATGCCTATTAATATGATGTTGAAGACAAAACCAAAACAATACAACTTTGTTTTGCACTTTACAATTTATCACAAGCTTGTCATATTTACAGTCATCGACTGATTTAGGCTGCTGTTCCTGTGAAAAATGTCCTTTGTTTAAGAAAGATTCAATTTAAAATCTTTAGGTTTTAAATATAAACCACTGGCAATATGGTAATCACTTTTACAACTTTTAAGAAGTTGCAAGATCCATATCCCTTCCTTATGAACTTGAACTTGAACTTTATTGCCATATGTAACCGGTACTGGTACAATGGAATTCTTACTCACAGAAAGTCTCTCGATTGTAAAACAAGTGTAAAAAACAAGACAAAGTGCAAACAGTGCATCAAGACAATGTACAAGCAAAGAATAGACAATGTGCAAGTAAACATGTAGACAGTTTGAATGTAAACAATACAGACGTGTAAACAATGACTGGAGATGTGCAATAGATAAGAAATCATAAAGAGGTAGATGGTGATGGTGTAGGTGAGGTCCGAGGGGGATGGCTAAATGTGTTCGCCAGTCTCACTGCTTGTGGATAGAAGCTATTGAAGAATCTAGTGGTAAGTGTCCGTATGCTCTTATATCTCTTGCCTGAGGGCAGTGGGGTGAAGAGCTCATGCCCGGGGTGGTGACTGTCCTCTGTGATGGCCAGAATTCTACCACGGCAGCGGTCCTCATAGAGCTGTTTAATCTCGGTGAGACCGCAGCCGATGATCTTCTGGGCCATATTGACCATTCTCTGCAGTGCCTTTCTTTCTCGCGAAGAGGTGTTGCCATACCACACGGTGATCCCGTTGGTGAGGACGCTCTCGATGGTGCAGCGGTAGAAGTTCACCAACACATGTATTGGCATCCCCCATCGCTTGAGGCACCTCAAGAAATAAAGGCGCTGCTGAGCCTTCTTCATGATAGAGTCAGTGTTCACAGTCCAGGTTAGATCTTTAGAGATGTGAATTCCTAAAAACCTAAAGCTGGTGACTGTTTCCACTTCCATTCCATCAATACTGAGTGGGCTGTGAGTGTATGGCCTGTGTCTCCGAAAGTCCACTATTAGCTCTTTCGTTTTCTTTATGTTCAAGTCCAGGTTATTGCTATGACACCACCTAAGCAGCTGTACAACTTCATCCATGTAAGTGGACTCGTCATCATCACTGATCAGTCCTATTATAGTGGTGTCATCGGCAAACTTAATGATGCGGTTGTTGCTGTGTCTTGCTGTGCAGTCGTGAGTAAATAGGGAGTACAACCTTGGACTCAGACAGCAGCCTTGTGGGGTTCCAGTGCTCAGGGTGAGTGGTGTTGATGTTTTATTGCCTATCCGCACCACCTATGGTCTCTCGATAAGAAAGTCCAGCAGCCAGTTGCAGACAGAGTTGCACAGACCTAATCCCCTGAGCTTTGTCACCAGTTGACTGGGTATGATGGAATTGAATGCTGAACTGTAGTCCACAAACAGCATTCTCACATACGAGTTCTTAGTGTCCAGGTGTTCCAAGGCTGTATGCAGAGCCAGGGAGACAGCATCATCCACTGATCTGTTGTTCTGGTAGGCGAACTGCAAGGGGTCCAGGGACTCTGTGATGGAGGAGTTGATGTGTGACAAGACCAGCTTCTCCAGGCATTTCATCACCACAGATGTTAATGCTACTGGGCGGTAATCATTCAGGCATGTCACTTTTGCCTTTTTGGGGGTTGGAACAATAGTGGTTTTTTTGAAGCAGGTGGGGACCATGGACTGTGACAGGGAGGAGTTAAAGATGTCCGTAAGCACTGTGGTCAGCTGGGCTGCACATGTCCTTAGGACTCGAGGTGGTATCCCATCAGGCCCTACAGCCTTACGGATTTTCACCCTGCTCAGAGTCTTCTGCACGTCCTGCTCTGAGAGTTTCAGAACAAACTCGCCCTGCACACTTGGGGTCTTCTCAGCATTGCCCGTGTTCAGAGCATCAAAGCGGGCATAGAAATGGTTCAGCTCGTCAGGCAGGGATGCGTTGTTCGTGTCAATCTCCTGGCTGCAGCCCTTGTAGCCTGAGATTGACTGTAATCCCTGCCACAGCCTCCGGGTGTCAGCGCACTGCGTTTCAAGCCGCACTCTGTAGCTCCGTTTGGCGCGTTTTATGGCTTCCTCTAATGCATACCGTGATTTCTTGTACAGCTCTTTGTCCCCCGATTTGAACGCGATGGATCTATCTTTTATTTTATTGCGAATGTCGTTGTTGAACCACGGTTTCTGATTGGGAAATGACCTAATTTTCATTTCTGATACACAAATGTCGGTGCAGTATTTAATATAGCTGGTGACCGCGTCCGTATACTCATTTAAATCTGTGTCGGGAGCTCTGAATGCGTCCCAGTCTGTACTATCAAAGCAGTCTATTAACTTGCTTTCCGCCTCCTCAGACCAACAACGCACTGACCTGTTCGCAATGGGGGAGGTCTTCAGCTTCTGTTTGTACTCAGGAAGCAACAGGAGAGCGATGTGGTCCGACTTACCGAAACTCGGTTTGGGAAGCGCTTTGTATGCTCCTTTTATTGTTGTGTAGCAGTGATCCAAAATATTGTCTCCTCTTGTCGGTACTGTGACATGCTGAATGTATTTTTGCAGTACTTTCCTCAGAGTGCAGTGGTTGAAGTTGCGAACTACAATTGAGACGGCTTCTGGGTGGGAGTTTTCGTGCTTGTTGATAATGTCGTGTAGTTCGCTATGTGCTGCTTCCACGCAGGCTTGAGGTTGAATGTAAACGGTTGTGATGATAGTGGCGGAAAACTCCCTCGGCAAATAAAAGGGTCGACATTTTATGGTCAGGTGTTCTAGATTCGGCGAGCAGGATTTAGAGATTACCTTCACGTCGGTGCACCACTTGCTGTTGACCAGGAAGCAGACGCCTCCTCCTTTGTGTTTGCCGGTTGCTTGGTGGTTTCTGTCCATGCGGTAAACGGTGAACCCCTTTGGCTGGATGGCGGTGTCCGGGACGCATGCATTCAGCCAGGTTTCAGTGAAGGCATAAACACAGCAGTCCCTCAGGTCCCTTTCCGCATTGATCCGACAATGTAGCTCATCTATCTTATTGTCCAGTGACTGAACATTAGCTAACAAAATAGACGGCAGCGGTGGTCTGTGCGGACGCCTTCGTGGTCGCGCTAGTACGCCGCCTCGTCTCCCCCGGCGTCTGCCCACCTGTTGTTGTTCTTTGCCGCATCTTTGTCCGATCCAGCAGGTGGGGTCCGGTACGTGAAAAAAGTTGTTTGATGACATTAAGGAGTCTGTCCTCAGGTTTAAAAGCGTTTGTCTATCATAAGTAATGACAGACATTGAGCGTCCAACACAAAACAAGAGTATTAACGTATAAATAAACATTAAAACAGACACACAACGAGAGAGCTTTCTGTAAACCGTCGCCATCTTTCCATCTTTTCTTATATCCTTGCTGATGAGAATGAGAAATGCTATTTTCAAGACATTAACACGAATATAATTTTTACATTAATTCCAAGGTACAAGAAAATGAATATCTTCAAAATATGCACTTTAATATACTTACTTAGTTTCTTTTTTGGAAATGGTCAGTGAACCAACCACTCCAGAGCTTGTCCTTCACCTTGAAATTATTTCCTGGAAATGCTGTAATCACAGAGGAGCTCTTCTCCCCTCAAAAATGTCCCTTTTTGTCACAGACAGAATTATGACAGACTGTTCGTTGATTATAAATGACTTTCTTACAGCCCTTACATTGTCTTTTCTCTTTGATTGATTTATCCATCTTCCGATTTGCCTCCTTATCCGGGAGGCAGGCTCAGTGTTTTTCACGAGCATCAATGCACAGTTTTTGTGCAGGTTCATCTGAAAAGAAAAGACATCTCATGTCTCTCTCTGTCATCTGTGAGCTTCAGCAGTTGTCTTTGTGATGACCTTGCCATTGTAATCACACACCACCTCTCCCTTCTGGAAACACCTGGAAGTCACAAACTTCTTCCCCTTCACAGTGTAGTGTGCTCTCACGAGGCACCAGTTCTGAAGGTTTTGGGCATTTACGGGGACAATTATTAATTGTAGCCATAAATTACAAAGTTGATTCTTTTGATGGCTTTAGAATCCAACCATGCGATATAACTCAAACAACGCACACACACAGGTACTAATACACGAGGATACATTTATTAATACATAGAATATGCATGTAAACCTAACAGATCTTATCGAGAGGGTTATCAGAATACAAAAGGTATATATTCAGTCAGTTACGAAGAGTTACATATATGAAGAGGACATACGTTCAGTATATCATTCATTGAGACCGTTTCGTAAATGAACTTGGTTATAACTTCTACATTAGATACTCAAAACAAGTACATAACTCTTAGGAATTAAATTGATATCAACTGGTTGGGATAACAATTGAATTCTCAAGCAGCAATGCATTGAAGTTGAATACTCATCCAATCTCTGGGGATTCAGATCTCCTGCGGGATCTCTGGCTCCGTGCCAGGCTGTGCTGTGCGGCTTGCGACGATGCACTGCTGATGCTCACTGACCGGCTAGTTAGTGTTGGCTTTAACTAGCAGAGTTTGTGCACAGGAGAAAAGATGAATGTGGGTCCCAGCAAGTCATGAAGCGCTAGTTCTGAATAGTGATTCAGCTGTCCACAGTTCCGACCTGTTCACGAGGCTTGCTGCTGATGCTAACCTCGGGTGGATCCTTTGGTTACTCTCTGTCAACCTCCGCTCTCGACTCTTAGAACAGAGGAAAGTTCTGGCACTTGGACACACTGGCCGTTCCGTGGTTGTCCAGGCTCAGGATGGTCAGGAGGCGCGCTGCGAGAATGTCCTACCCTTGGGAGCCTTCTGCTCCTGGGCCGTCCTGCCCTGGAATTCTCCTTTAGAATTCTCCTTAGAAAAGTCTTTAGAATAGTCTTGGAGCTCTGTGTTGCCTGTTTTTACCTAGAGGAACTTCAGCTTATTCATTGGCTGAAAGTTCCATGGGCATCAGAATCCCACGTAGGTTACTCGGCCCTACCAGTCCCTGATTGGTTGATCAAGGTGAGATGTGAGTCACTTACTCCTGACACTTAGGAATGTAGTCCAGATGTCCATCTGGCACTCCCTAGACAGATAGGCGCCAATGGATGACCATTGATCATGATAGCCAGGCTTAGCTAAGTGCATCCCCATTTGGGAGCTGTCCCTTATCAAAAGAAAACATCTTTAAATCAGCCTGCATGAATAGCTTCTCTGTGGCTGCACCACAGAGATGAACAGAGAGATGGGGCCTCATTTGGGAAAGCACAGCAACACTTAATTCTGTCTTATTAATAAGCATTGCCGCTACATATCCCCCCTTTTTGAAGGTCACGAGGTCCTGAGGCGTTGTTGCCTTCAAAACAAAACAGAGTTAAGTGATGTCCCTTGTCATTAGAACATTAACCTTAAATGTCCACATTACTCCTCGAGAATTCATACCGGAACCAGCATTGGGAACAAACAGGATGAATAAAATCTGGAGTATGTATAAACACGGTAGGAGACATCATCTCAGTCTAGGCATTACACATCAGGAAGTTCACTGTCAATATCTGATACCTCTGTAGGCAGATATTTGGGAAGAAGTAACTTCCTTTCTTTTGACATGCTACCTTTGACTCATTCATGCTACCCGGAGTACATCTTGATGTAAGAGTACAGCATTCAGAGTACACTGTCAGTCATGACCCAGCTACCCGGCAGTAGTGTTACAATAACAGTTCCTGTTCCCAGCCCCCCTGATAAACCACGACACCTGTGTTGGGCACCTGCCAGGGTGGGTTGGAGGTTTGTTCCATTAAAGCAAACTAACTACCTGTACCTCTTCAGGGCGTAGTGTTTCTTGGATTTCTATCCAATTCAATAGTGTGGCACCTGAAGGCATCCACGACCTCCAGTTTGGTCTTATGTTGTCTGGTTCCAGACCGTACAGTGTTAAGTTACCATGCTGTACTATGGCCTCCTTGGGAACTTGCAGGAGACTGTTGGTTAGGTAGCTGCATTGTGGTAGCTGTATCATGCCTGTCACAAGTCATAGTGACAGTTAAGTGTGGTGTGCTGACCAGCCATTTACTTCCCACCTGCTCTTCATGGGGTTCATTAACCTCCCTCTGTTCGTTAGTAGCTTTACACCCTTCATTGGTGAATCATTTAGACACAGCCAATGGATAGCTTTGGTAGCCATACCCATCTCAAGATTTGGAACCAAATTCAATCTTGGATTGCCTTCTGGGTGAGCTATGAGCAATGGGGTGGTTAATGTCACATACTCCTCTACTGAGAAGAGTGGAATCAAGTGGGTTGGGAATTGTGCCATGGCTAGACTGGCTACAGTGGCACTGATCTCCCTTAACAGGTCTTGTGTCAACATTCTGGCCTGTTGCACACAAGCATAAACCCACTGTATAACACCGGCAATCATGTCCACTGGTTGAGGGATAAGGTTTAACCCTGTTGCATAGGAAGTTGCCTGTAGGGTTTTCCCTAAGCTTTCCAACTTTTGCTGCTGTTGATACAGTCTGTCACTACCCTCTGGCATCTCTGACACCTGCCTTCTTGGGGCAGTCAGGGTGAGAGTGCCAGTAGCAAACAAACCTACCAAAAATAGCAAACGCACAACAGTGGCAGCAGCGATCAGTCCTCCTAAAAGTCTTTTAGGGTGGCTGATCTCAGTCATCTCCTTCTGAGTGACTGTCGCCTTTCTAAGCTGGCGCAGCATGTACATGGTGTCTTTCTCAGTATGCCATGTGGCATCTTGGGCACCAACATCCTGGAAATCTGGGGAGATCTGACGCAGCTGTTGATGCTCCTCCTCCATTTCCAGGGCATCTGCTTTTTCGATTTGTTCATGCCTGTGCTCTAGGAACCCTGCAGGGGGTGGTGCAGCGGTGGAGCATGCCTGACCCTCGGCTGAGTGATCATCTGGAGCACCTGAGTGATCTGGAATTGTTACCCCAGTCTCACTGTTCAGGTCTACCCTGCAAACTTCCTGATTGAGGAATCCCTCTATCGGCATGTTTACAATCGTTCGCTGGGCGTGGGTGTAGGGCACCTGCTCGCTCCCCCCTTCCCTCGCTAGGGGTTCAGGGAGCTGCCCCAGCAGTGGGATAGCTAGTTCACTGTCTTTGAACTCACTATCACCCACCAGGCCCATGTCAGTGCGGGCGGGGATTCTGACACCCCCCTTTGCCGTGTTCTGCACTAACAGGCGGGTGGCTTGACCATCCAGCTCCAGTCTGGCTGAACCACTGTTGGTCAGACTCAGACTGACAGACTGAGCTGGTGGCTGTAAGAAAACCGGCTCGGCTTTCATTCCCTGTCCCTTCCGGGGGACTGGGTGTGTTGGAAACCCTGCCGTTGAGGCAGGAACAATCAGGTCAGTCTCACTCACTATCTGGTAGTTGTGAGAAATAATGTTACCTGACTGCAGGTTCCCTGGGTCACAGCAGAGGGAATCAGCATCTGGGATCAGGTGTGTCCACAGCGCAGTAGTCTCAGCGTCCAGCTGGACCTCCTCTCTAACCTGTGAATGTTGCACCAGGGGCACCTGGCGGTGGCCCCGTGACAGCTGCTCAAGCAGATCCTCACTAATAGAGGACCTCTCAGGGCTAAGGGTGAGGGCTACAACACCAACCTGCTCTCCTGCCATCTGGATCCCTTCCACCACTGCAGGGTGGTGGTCCTGACCCCTCTTGGGTGCCAGGGTGCACAGGGAAAGCTCCTTTTCATCGCCAGGTGGGGAGATCTGCTCCTCTTTAGGGATGTAAAAGGCGTGTGCTTTACCTGGTGGATCAGGCGGCTGCTTGGAGCACCGCTTCTGTGGCATGGAGGCTGTTGTGACCTCAGCCGGGACATGACTTCCCTGTATATCCGAGGAACAAGAAAATATTTTTATTTCTTGTCCAGAGGGAACAGAAGGAATCTCCACATAGGCTTCTGTGTTCAGTGGGCACTGTGTGAGCACAGTCTGCCTCTTGGCCCCCCTTCCTTCTGTACAGAAGGCTTAGGAGCCTTGACCTGTTTCCACACCTTGCCTTTCTGGTGATCCACCAAAGGTTCCTCTCTGAGTCGCATGCCCTTTTCTTTTTCTACCCGTTTGAGCTTGCTGTATGACATCAAACACCTTTCAACCTCAGTGTCAATCAGTGTCTCACTGGGTAAGACATCTCCCATGGCAGCCTTGAGGTAAAAGCTTCCTGCTTTTCCTCTCTGTTTTACTGCCTGCTCTGTGACTTCAGGGGTGGAGTCAGCACTCGCTTGGGAGTGGCTGACCTCATCCAGGCAGGAACCCTTCCATTCAATCAGATAGACTGAGGGAGGGAGAGGGGGCGGGTCTCCGCCTCCTCCAGTGGAGAGTATCAGCTCATTCACGCTTCCGGCAGCCTTGGGGAGCGGTTGTCTCTGTCCTAATAAAACTTGTTCAAGCCTGGCCAGGCGGGCGGCTACTGAATCCTTTTGTTCAGCTTTATCTAGCCCTTTCTCTTCCCCGGTGTTCTCATGGAACTTAGGACGCTGGGTGTGGTCCTGTGTGCCTGCTTTGGAACGGGGCTTAGCCAGCTCAGGAGCCTGTGCTCCTTCAAGCAGGGGGGAATTAACCCTGCTGGCTCTGACGGCGAACACAGTCGCTTTAACAGCTTTTTGCTCAGAGCGACTTTGGACATCATACTCCCAGGCTTTCTGCACGAATCTCTTAATATCAGTCAACTAGCCCGTGCACAACAACGAAGAGAAAAAAAAATACCACAGTGTTGCCCATAAGAGGGAAAAATAGAAATCAATTGTTCAAACAATTACACCATTCTTACAGTGGTCTCATGTTATTTTTCTTGCCATAAGAACAGTGGGATTGTTCAATTGTATTGTTCCCCAAATGGTTAAATAATAATAATAATGATAATAATAGTGGTGGTAGCTGATCGTTCTTGTCCGTGGCAGAGTGACCTGTGCGAAAAAAGTATGTTGATTTATTCTCCACAAGGCATCACTTTAGCATGGGTTTTAACCCATTCAGTGCTTATTTCAACTAACGCCACGTTCCTTTTTCTAGGTCTTCAAATAGTTTACAATGTAGAGGTATCTTTAGTAATAAGAAAAAAGCTGCACCTCGGAGATCCATCTCACAAAAGCAAAGACTTCTTAAAGTGCACTTATGAGCTGTAGAACCTGAAGGAGTTCT